>NC_079339.1:47849802-47871068 GCF_029582105.1 Oenanthe melanoleuca
ATATTTTGTCCAAAGATTTACTAGCACTAACAGTGTGTGTTTTGTCTAATTTAGAGTTTATTTTAACATGGATAGTAAAAAACAGTGTGTTTGGACAAAAAAGTAGAGGACATTAGAAACCATTAACAAGTAGCTTTTTTTTCAGGTGAATTTCTCAGTACAGGATGGAAAGAAGTGTGTAAAAATGTCAGAAAGGTTGTGTGATATGAATGCACTGTGTGGTCCCAGGAGGCCAGTTTAGAAACTGAGGTATAGGGGCAGGAAAATATTTTTTTTTTCTCCCAAACATACCCATACAACACATGGAATTCCTGTAACTGTCCAAAAGGGATCTGCATCTCTAATATGAGAGGAGTTTATTGCAGAACAGCTCCTCAAATATTCACTTGGAGTTTTAAATTAATTCATTCTGAAGGTCTGCATATCCCATATCTGCTTATCCACATCCACTGGCAGGAGAATTGACCAAAACCAGCAAATTCATAGAGAATATGTGGAATGTATTTGGGAAAGTCACTGCTGAATTGGTTAATAAGTGAATTAAAACAAACAAAAAAACAAAAAAAAAATTGGAATGCATTTGCTTTTCCAGTTAGAAAAACTGTGTTGAATCAAAGATCACAATTTAAATACTGAAATGCAATCCAGCTGTAATCATGATTGTTCTTTCCTGTGCCAGATCCATAAACTTTAAATGTTTTCATACTCATGGGATGCAAAGTACTTTACTGCTATTCTCCATCTCTTTTTATTTATCATAATCAGAATTGCTGTATTTAACTCCTAATCCATCCAGTCTGAGGGTTAAGTGAAGCTTATTCTGTTGCTAACATATCAGGTTGGACAGAGTACAGTGGAGTAGCAGAGAAAGTTCATTTACCAATTATGCCAACTGCCTTTTCATTAGATTGTAATTTTCTGACTGCTGTTCAGTGGTGTTAAGTAGTTATCAGGGTATTTGCTTTGCTTTAGAAAAAAAATTTTTACATTTATCCATTAAAACTCTGCTTCTCATTTACTTTAGTTTCTTGTAGTTTTTTGGTTGCTTTTTTAGGTTTTTGGGTTTTTTTTGTTGTTGTTGTTGTGTTTTGGGTTTTTTTTTGTTTGTTTTTCTTTCTGGGGGATATTTTTAAGTGTAAGAGACTGTTCTTTAAGGAGGTTGTGGAGACCACTGGTGCTGTTTCCATCAGAATTTTTCAGATCCTACAGCTGTGTTAAGTCAATGAAGAAGTCAGTCTTGTCTTAAGCAATTTTGATCTAATCAAGAGCTGTGCTCTAACACCCTTGGCTGCACTTGTACTTCTATCATGGCAACATTATGACTTTTTTCCTTTTGAAATAGCACATATGCTACTGTGCACTGAGAAAAGTCTGAAAATAAGCAGCCAAAGGCCAAAATCTACTGCCAGTGATGCAGCTGTAAAGCTGGAATCACAGCCATTCACTTCAGTAAAGCATTTCCAGATATACACTGAGGTACCTGAGAGCAGGACTTGGTGATACAAGTATAACACAATGATAGGATGCAAGGTCCTGCAGACAAGGCCTTTTCTCAGCACTTTTACTGCAGAAAGATGGGAATACATCATCACTTTGCCAAAAAGGGTAAACCTAGCACATTACTCATAGAGTGCCAAGTTCTCTTCTTATGCATCTTAGGAAAAATCTGAAGCAACTGAAGTGGTTGGAATTTTTTTCTCTGTAATTGGCAGGCCAAAAGGTTAGAGATTTCATGCCAGATTTATCATTTCTAGCTTGGTGAGGGCTGAAAAAGAATCAAAGCTTTTGGATTGAGGTTTTTGATCTTTCCCTGGACTTCTTCCTTTTGAATAAAGCAGGACAGAGCACAATCAGTGCCTGAGAGTGCAGAGCACACCCTGCAGAGCTCCCATGAGTTTGCATGTGTGGACATTGCAGCTCCTGATTCAGATCACCATCTCTATTCTGAGAAATCTCGTGGTTAAATTCAGAAAAGGAGCCTCAAGGACTGACACAGGACTCAGATAGAATGGAATGACTGGACTCATGCTCCAGAAATTTCTCACTGAGCTGGCTTGGATATTCCTCACTTTGAAGACCTTGAGGCACTCAGCAGCATCTCCCATGTATATATCTATTTATCTATTTATCTATTTAACTATTTATATATCCCTGCAGATATTATCTAGGGAAGACTTCAGATTCCTAGAGACTATCTCTTATGGGACTCACCTCCTTGCACCAGTCAAATGCCAACAAGTGCCTCATTGTCTAATTTTAAAATTAAACTCTGTTGCTTAACTTTAAACTATTTAAATATTGGATTAGATATTTTGTAATGCATATTTTAGAATGCTTGCTGAATAAAGATCTAAAATTTTCACAAACTATAACCTATACAAATGACCACTTATGAGAGAAAAAAAATACCTTTTCATTAAATTGTAGATTTGTTATAACTTACTTAATTTCCTAAACAGTCCAAAGTTGTGAAGCCAAGAAGGCAGAGAGATGTCATATGAAACTGTTCTAGCCTTTGCCACCCACAGGCTGAAAGCCCTTTGTTATATTATTTAGATGCACAATCATAATTGCTTTATTTTCATTATAAAATCTTGATTTCTTTTTGTCTGTTTTTAAACTGATACATGTGCAAAACCAAAATATTTCCCCATTTTAAAAGCTATACATGTTTTAATTTCTGACTGCTTGTAATGTTCTTTAAGATCTTTGGAGAAGAGAAAGATTGTTAAAGTATTTTGTGTCTGTGTTATCAG
Organism: Oenanthe melanoleuca; assembly: GCF_029582105.1. Lineage (NCBI taxonomy): Eukaryota > Metazoa > Chordata > Aves > Passeriformes > Muscicapidae > Oenanthe > Oenanthe melanoleuca. The sequence continues at coordinate 47,852,559 of NC_079339.1, forward strand.
ATAACAAAATCTGACAGGAACCATGCAAGTAAATGCAAAGAAATTTCCAGTATGTCTACAAGGAAATGTCTTATATGTAATTGGATTTACATTCTTGGGAAGACTCTCAGATCAAGCCTAGGATTAGCCTCTCAAACACAGGGTGAAATAATATCATGCTGGAGACTTTTGTTTTACCACTTGCTGTTGCTAACTGATTAAATTTAAACTCTGTTTTTTAAAAAATTATTCCTCTCTGCACATTGAGTATCTGCTTCCATTACAATAATAAAATAGAATCACAGAACGATTTTGATCAGAAGGGACCTCCAGAGTTCACACAGAGTTCACCTGACCCACTCTCAAAGCAAGGCTAACAGATGAGCTTTGAGGCCAGCTTTGTCAAAGGCCAAAACTATTCCAGGCTTAATTGTATATATCTGGGATCCTCTTTGATTCAATTTAATTTTTAACCTTTGAAATTTTTGAACACTTCTATTTTCATTCCTGGACCAAATTCCAAACAAAAAATGTCTTTGAATCATTTCATATGACCACATGATGAGAAGGCAAGAAGGAAAGAAGAATGGTGTTTAGGTACACATTACAAAATTTTAAAGATGCATGGACTTTGCATTTCCTCAAGTGACCACCGTGTTTAGTAAGAGATCATTAAAAAAATTATTAATCTTTAAATCATCCTTATCAGAGACTGCAGATTAAAATTTGGTTCTTCCACCAAGTGAGGTTATAATATTCAATTTGATTTTGACTTGGTGCTAAAGGGCCGTTGAGAGAGGATACTATTCAGCAGTTTTGAGTATTTCAATTCTTGCACTGAAAAGGGTTAATTGCCTATTATATAAAGTTTTTCAGAGAATGCCATTCTTCTGTGTCAAATCCTATTTTCATTGCATTCAACCTTATTTTAATGACATAGAACTGGACAAATGGGGAAAAACACCCATGGCACAATTTCTACCAAAGAATATTTCAGCAGGTGCCTCTTGGCTAAAAGTCTAGATAAAAGCCTTGCTCCAGGCAAATTAAGAGTGGAAGAAAAGACTTCTAAGTACTGAGAGCTTATGAGAAAAGAATGAGCATAGACCCCTAGACATGATCCTTTCAATCAAAAATCTAGAGATCACAGGAAAAGGCAATTACAGTGGCTCCTCCCTTGTGTTGTAGTCTGTGTTTTGCTGCTGTGTACAGCAAAAGTTTCCAACTAGGTGAAATGCTCAGTCTCCTCTTTCATTTTAGACATTTAGTTATAGCAGTTAACAACATTTTTTCCTATTTTTTAGAGCACAAAATGTTTCTTATAGGAGTCCCTGTAAACACTGGGTATAAGCTTTTACTTTTAAACTCCTCTGAGATGGTTTATTCAGGAGACCACGGAAAGGATTGTGTTACTGTAACACATTGACATTATAAAATAAATCCTGATAGGAGCTAAAAACTAGGCTTAAGCTGGCAAATGCATAGCCCTGGGCAACCTTTCTTCTGTGGGATTTCCTTTGAACTCTGGCTTTGAGAAGCTTCTGAGAGCTGCCAAAAAGCGCAAAGGTGGGATCAGACTGGGGTAGCAAAGGAGAGCTGCCACAGAGAAGGGAGGGCTGAAAGGGGCATGAGGAACAAAAACAAAAGGAAAAGGCACAGAAGTGTGTCAGCACCATAAGGATGGTGGAGCAAAGCATGGTGAAGTTGGAGAAGTTGGGGCATACTGTAACAACTTGCAAGTAAAACAAAATAAATCCAGGTTTCCCCTAGGTTTGCAATGGCTCTGCAATTCTTTTCCTCTACCTTGTCTTGCAATGCAGTCCACAGTTTGGAAGAGCATGATGAAACCACATGGGGCACAGATGGGCTGGGCATACAGCTCCACACATAGAATGGCACCTGCTTTCTTCCTGCCATTTGATATGCAGGCATTACCTCTTCCTACTGACTTCAAAGGTGGCTCCATTAAGAACAGAACAAATTTAAGCAAACCAATGAACAGATTAGGTGAAACACTATGAGTTTCTTGGCAGACCTAAAATGTCAAAACCAAATCTTCTACTCTCTTTACCAGGAGTCATAAGAAAGATGTGGGTTTGCCCATATGAATTTGTACCATTTATTTGCTATTTTTGACTTGTTATATGTTCACAATGATAATTTTCCTCTCCATTAAAATTCTCCCAGATATATTCCATGCCACTTCTTTTTTTCATTTTTTCCTTTCTAGCTTCTTTTTGTTTGTCTTTTTAACACCCTTCCCCTTCCTGTTTTCATTCTCATACTGTAGAAATTGTTTTGAAGTGAATAGTTCTTTATTCCCTTAAAAAGGACCCAAGAACTTTATAGTCTGCTCAAAACTGCTTGCCAAGAAAAAAAAAAGTTCAAATTTTCATCTATCAAAATTTTCGCATCTTGTTCTGTTGGAATAAATCAGCAATGTAAAATGTTCCCCCCAAATGACAATCCTCTCATAGAAATTGTTGTTCTGTCAAAAACACCATAGGAAAAAGATATTTGAGCACATCTTTGACCAGCTTTACAGAATACTCTTCCTACATATCCATACCTAAGGATTATTTCCCTTGCTTTCAAATTCTTGATATTCTCTGCATTATGCTACATTCTCCCACAATTCCATAATTCCTGTGTCCACTACTTTTTTGTGCTTTCCTCTCTACAGTGGAGTTGGATAGGAATGGGTATCTGAAAAAAAAGAAGGATCATGCAGGTTTTTTTGATTCCACAGAGTATATCCCTATTTTTCTCTATACTCTGATAACCATGTGCTATGAAAATCAACATTTTTACACAATGCCCACTGAAACCTGTCACCAGTATTTAAATTCCTAAAGAAAAAAAGTTTAATTTGAGAGGTGTTAAGATAGAGGCAGCTTTGGAGGAAATTTAATTCTTACTTTTGGAGCTGATGAAGCCAGCTTCATTTAGATGGACATTTGAAATTGCATAACTGTAAAAGACAAAATACTTGTTAATATTTTACTTTTAACTAAAGTCAAGATTATAACATAGTTTTCGACCAAACCTAAGTAGGAGCTAACCCACTGGGAGACTGTAGAGTATCTGTTCTTAAATTTTAATATGTTGAGAATTGTATTCGTGCTATTGTTAGTATTCCACAAAAGAATCACTGAAGCTTCAACTCATCAAACCAAGCTAAGGAGTGTCTATTTTGCCTTCCTTAGCAGTGCTCTTCAATTAAGTCTTTATGAAAGTGAACCACAAAGTCTCCAGCAGCATGGAAAGCAGCTGATATTTGTATGTTAGCACTATCAATAGCTTCTATAATTACTTTCATAATAAATGGTCCCCACGTGCAGAGTATGAGGGAAATATGGTAAGGAATAAAATAAACATCGCTAAATTTTGACTGTTTCAAAGGATACTTATTTTTATAAAATTTTTCAGGAGTCCTTCTATTTTTAATAAGGCTATAAATACTTAGTCAGAAGCTTCACCAGAAGAAGGAGTAATCTTGTTACCTTGAAAGTGCAGATACTAACACAAGAATAGAGTTAAACATTTCTATATTTGACAGGTATCACTTGACATCTAGCCATTTCACTGACAAACTCTAGGCTGTAGTGCTATAAAAAAAATTGCAGTCACTCCTCATGACCACTCAGTCTGCAGATACACTCTTGTGTCATCAGCAATCATGGATTCTGTTGACTATCATTGTTAATATGTCCAAAGAAAAACACATAGGTTATGACCTGAAAATCAAGCTGTGTGATGTACAGTATTCCCCTCAGACTAGTTTTGGTGCAATGGCCCCAGCCTGAGTATATTCTTTGATACAAATAAAATTCGCTGCCCACTGGTTATGAAACACTTCTCAGGACCACATCATCATCACCAAATACTTTACAATCCTTTACTGAGGCAGGCCAGAAGTCATATACCAAATAAACAGAGAGCAATCAGCGCAACACAGTGTGCTCAAGCTTGGGAGGATTAATAAGATGTTGACTGCGTGGAGAACAGCTATAATCAGAACTTAGACCTTAGTCTGTGAGACCTTATGCAAAGCAAAAGAAGCAAATGATTTGTGATGGAATTGCATGTATGACATATCCAAGATGGTATTATGGTTCAGTTGTACTGCAGCTGTAATCACAGACCTTCCATTCCAGGACCAGAAAGGGAAGCAGCATAATATATAGCTAATCATCTATTTCACCCTTTTGTCATTACTGCTTCTGTCAGTTGTAATGGCATCCCTTAAATAACAAGGGATGCTTCTTGGGACAGAAAAAGGATCACAAATTTCTGTAGTTTTCTGGGTGCAATAGAAACTTGACTGAACTACCTTACATGTAATAGAGAAGAATGTATCTGGTTTTAAGAAAGAAATGTAACTGGTCTTTCAGGTACAGCAACTGAACATAGATTATGAGTGTTAGTTGCATAGAAAGCATTCCAAGCTAAGTTTTCCACATATGTAAGTAGCTGAATTTGTAATTAGATGTCTAAGCTTCTTAGGTATTTAACATCCACTGAATACCAAGCACTTTCTATAACAGACTTTGAACAGGCACTTTTGTGACTTCTACAAGGTACTTAGCTGGAACTGTAATTCCATTGAAAACAAACAAACAAAAAAAAGGTAACAATAAAAACACCCCAAAACACACATGCACATATAGGGACATTTAAAAAATATTACTATTTTTAATTATAAATTGAGCTGGTTTATTGTCCAGTTTGTCTTGGCAGTTCAGGGATTAAAAGCTCTACCCTTAGCTACCAGCTGTCCTTGCAGAAGCTGTTGGGACTAAATAAGGGAACAGTTACATTATCTTCTGGCTGCATGGAATGAGGCAGGCAGCCTAACTGGAGAACAAGCCTTCTGGAAGGAAAGTGTTAACAAGCCTCATTGTCAGCACCAGCCTGATCAGCTCCAAGGTGAAGTGATATAAACCAGAAACAGAGAAAGAAGCAGGAGAAAGGGCAGAGAAATGTTTAAATAAGGCTGGCAAGCTTGTTTCTCAAGTTTTTGGTGATTTTTTTTTTTTGGTACTACTTCTTCTACCAGGGCTGCAGGCTGAGAGAAGCATTGTATTTTTGGGGAGTGGAGAGCAGTAGCTGAGAAACCAAGCTTTGCCTTAAGATGTTTGCTATTTGAATAAAACCTGATCTTTACCTTGTCAGGCAGCTGTCAAGTACTTGACCTGAAACCCTATTGTTCCCCTTGAATTCCTAACGTGATTCAGCAACAGAAGCTAAACTTGGCAACTAGTAACAATGGCATTGGAAAAATTGACTGAGAAGAATTTTCATTAATGCTTTCTTGTTCTTTTTTCCCCCTGCCATTCTGGTTGCACAAATCAACCCTCACTCAACCCCGAGATTGGTGAAATGCATGACATGACTGTTTTCCATCTTGCTGCCTCAAGCTCAGCTGCAGATACAGAACATCACAGCTTATACAGGCAGAAAATATTCTCCTTAAATGAGGTAAGGTGAAACTCTCTGTCTGCTGTTTAGTAAATCTTTTAAATGGCAAAGTGGTTCCCACATGCTACAGTAATTGCTCTGTAGTAAGAGTACAGAAGCAGTTCAATTTATGGGGATATAATAGATCTTTGATATTATATATCTGGCCCATATGAGAAAGTTCCAGCTCCTTCTGTGGCAGCCACAGCTGTGTGGGGTCTGTTTTACACCTAGGCTGTTCCTTAATGACTTAATGAATGTTCTGGGTTCTTGATGAACCAAGGAGTCTTGTTCTGCCTGCAGCATGCAATAGTAGCCAATATTAATGTCCAGCTATCTCCAGGAGGCAATTTCATTTATTTACCTTGAAACCCCAAGCTGCTGCATTTGTTCACCCCATTACATATATCCCTTTAGTTCAAATTGGATTGCTCCAGCTCTCATGGGTGTATAAACTGAATTCAGAGCTGGGGCTTCCCCATTTGTAGTGACCTGGTGCAATGGTAGCAGCTGCGACCGTGCAGAGACAAGTGCTTTACCTGCAGGAGAGCCCCTGCACACCTCCTCAGCCCTTTCACAGCACTGTGCCAGGCTGAAATGGCCAATTTTAGGCTACTCATAGGGAGAAGGAGGGAAATGGGTGTCCAGGCAGGACATTTTCCACACAGAGCTGTTCCTTACCTCATCAACGGGAGAATCAGCAGGCTGGTTTTGACACAAAAGTTGCTATTTGGACCTCAGCACTTTAAAGATTTTCATCTTTGGTTACTAATCCCAGCAATATGTATTTTCAGACAGTAATTCTATCTTGTTTGGTACTTTCTTGATTATGCTAAACACCTTTCAATTTTTTTTTTTTTTTTTTATCAGTGCACTGCTATCTGATTATCTGTTGAGCATCTCTCTTCCACATCTGTTCCCACTGATATTGAGCAAGGATGTCCCAGTGTTCTTGGAAAAAATTACCAGAATTCAACACAGTATGTCAGACTGGGGTGTCTGAAAGTCAGTGAGAGGTGATGAAAAACTTAATACTTTCTTAGTTCTATTGGTTATACTTTTACTAGTATATTATAGAATGTACAAATGGCCCTCTAGGAGAGATTGAAGCTTACATCTGTCCATCCTTTCTTGTATCATTGTCAGCAAAGACAGAGCTGGTTTTGGTCAACTGTCTGATGTGGTGAGTGAGGACTGACTGAAACATCCAGAATGTAAACTTCTTTTGAATTAGAGCAGTTGGAAAACAAGAAAGCAAGTAAAACTGTTGAAAAATGCCAGTTATTAGAGCTGGACAAATTTCTGCTATTAGATAATGTAATTATTCCCCAAACTGTATTTAATTATCAGGTACACAGATAAATTGGCATTTTTATTCCTTTTTTAAATATTGAAAATTAATTGAAAAAGGCTTTTAAGAAAGATAATTAAACAAATATGCTATGAAACAAGGCCATGTGCAATTTCATTTTATGTGTAAATTACATGTAGGCCCAAAGGGGATGCAGTCTTATTATACAGTTTGTTCCTCTATTAGCATTTCAATGGAAATACTTCTCCTCCTGGTTCAGAGGAAAACAAGGAAAGCAAGAGATGTATGCTCAAGCTACATATAGATAGAGGGCCTGGAAAAGCTCTGTTATTCCTTCTCTCAACACCTGAAAAAGGAATGAAAGAGGATAAGGTTGTGATCTCTGCAGATGAGAGGAGATTGCAGAAGTGTGAAGTGCAGCTGATTTCATTCTGTAGTAGACTGGACTGCAGCTTGAATCAGGTCCTAAGTCTTGATCCTGTAATGTTAGTTCCCTGCTGGAATCTGCTCATGGCAGGACCTCAGTGCAGAGTACAAAACCCAGCAGAAACAGTTATATTGAGCCTCTCTGCTTTTCCAGCACCTACCTTCTTCAGACAAATAAATGCAGAATTCAGAGAACTGTAGCTACTAATCCAAAGTGTTTAAACACAGTACAGAGCAGTTGTATTTATAGAATATCTGAGCAAATTGGCTTCTGAGGTAGTCAGCTTCAGCTCTTCCTCCCTCACTAAGAAGTTCCTGACATCTCCCCCAGCCAACTGTGATGTGTTTAGCCACATAATCATTATCCCTTTGTGATTTAGTGCACTTTATATTCAAATATATGAACTGTTGTCTAAAGCTGTTTCTTTAGACTATGCTGGGTTCATTTTAAGTTCACACTGTCAGAAAGGACATACTGTATGTGTACCATCATGGACACCTTAATTTGATCCAGAGAGGCTGTAGGGTCTTGCCTCTCTGGGGATATTCAAAATCTGTCTAGACATGATCCAAAGCAACCTGCTCTACTGGAACCTGCTTCAGCAAGGAGGTTGGACTAGATGATCCCCAGAGGTCCCTTCCAACCTCAAACATTCTGTGATTCTGTGAAAAATAGTTAGTGCTGAGAAAAGCGGCAACATCTGCCATAAAAACCAGGAGAAGACAAAGCAAGGTGGGTTCATCCAAGTGATGTGCAATTTAACATAGCAAAGTGTAATGAACAAGAAGCATCATTCTGGCAAATGGACAGTGTATCTTGACTCTAGTTTATCAAGAAGAGATTAAATAGTGACAGTGAAAAAAAATAAAGAAAATTTATTCTGAAGATGAGAAAAGTGTTTTGAACTGAGAAATTTTTATTTATTTAAAAACTGGATGAGAACTGCCCTGAATTACCTTCCTGGGAGATGATTCCAGCTGCCAATGAACATTTAAATCTAGCAGTAGACCAAAACTGCAACAAATGACTGGCAAGTGAAGCCAGATAAAATTAAACTAGGAAGATATCAAAATATTTAACAGTCAGGGTAGTTAGGCAGATTAGCAAATTAGCAAAAGCAAATTAAGCTTTTGTACCTTTGAATTTTTTGAAGCTTCATGTACCAATTTTTCTTCATCAAGGCAGGACAACTCCCTTCATTAATTCAAAGATATTATTTTGATTATTAAAGAGAGAATTAAGAGAAAATAGATTTCCTGAGTTGTATGATAAGTCAGGCTAGATGATCTGCTTGGCCCTATCAGACCCTAATATTTTAAAATGTGTGAATTACTTTCGATTTTTTTTTTTTCATACAGACAAAAGAAGAAGCTTTCTGTGTTTCTCCACTGGGGAAAACAATTTTCCAAGTAGCTCTAAAGAACACTGCTGTATTGCAGGAACTAAAGACAGATCTAATGCTAATGATTAGCAGCCTTCCAGATGTACTATGTTTTGCATAGAAAGCTGAACTATGACTAGGTAATTGTTGGCTACTGTTTACTGTAATAATTTTAATTGTACTGTAATATCTTTCTTCTCTTCCTCTCACATTGTATCTACCTGTTGTCTTTCACTTCGTTTCTGAATTGAGACAAAAATAATTTTTTCCTTTTTTTTTTTTTTTTCTTGTTACTAAAATTCAGACAATCTCTTTCAGGAACCTCTTGGTATATCTAACATATAAATATACAATAATAAATAAATAAGTACTTCTACATCTAATAAAAGATGTCCTTGCCCATGGCAGAGAGCTGGGAACTAGATGACCTTTAAGGTCTTTTCCAACCCAAACCATTCTATGATCCTATGATTATTAGAAGGGGAAATTGGGTGAAGTCTCTTTTTTACATTATCTGAGGCATCACTTTGTTCCCAGTGCTTAATGCTGCAGCCAGCAAATGAATGATCCAAAAGGACCACTATATGTTTGAATCTCAAAAAACTACTCAACTCACAATTATTTTCAAATCCTCAGATCGTGCTGATATGATTTGTGGTTTGCTTGGCACCTTCTAGGAATACCTGTGCTCTCCAAACTTTGTCATTTGCACCATTTATGCGACAAAGTGAGGCAATGCATCACCATGTCCTGTCAAAAGGGAAAAGTGGCAGTAATGATGCTGTCAGTTTCTGCCTTCCCAAAGCATGTAAGAAGGAGCTCCATGAGAAAGCAGAACTTGTGTGATATCTTACAGCTTTTTACAGTGCTGGAATTCAGCAACACTTTTTACTATATAGAAATGCAACATATCTTTGCCATTGTTGGAAGTAGACTTTCCCATAGTTTTCTGCAACTAATTATATCTATGAAGGTGGTTTTACTGGGTGTATATCAGCTTGCATATGTTGTATTTTCCATTCTCCTGAGACTCAATTTTATCCTTTATTTCAAAGGCTATGTGATTTCAAAAGTGTGGAGTAAGGTTCCAGTATTTTTATCTGTGAACTCACAGTTATCAACATTTCTTCTCAACACTGGGATAATTTGAACAGCTAATTTTTTTGCATCTAATGAATTACTAAATGAAGTCATACACTTTTAACTGAATGGTCAAGCAGCCTGCTATTCCATGCGCTTTGTAGATGGTTTTATTCATGAAACATTTCATTGATCCAAACACCCATCATTTGTCTCCTTTCTGGAGAAAAGTCAGCTGTTAATATCTCAGATACCTGTTTTCCCACAGATGCTTTCAGGGCTTCTGAAAGAGGACAACGATAGTAAATGTGTTCCTTTTTCTGTCTCACTGAAATGTCCAAACTTATTTATTCATCCTCTCTCTTTTAAAAGGGTTGTGGATATGATTAGAGTTCAATTCATAAGCTACAGGTGTGATTTCAGTCTATTTCTACTTAGACCTTAGAATCTGTTCTGTAGATTTCCTGTCTTTTGCATGCTCCAAAGACATTTTCATCAACTATTGCTAGCAATAGCTTTTAGATTTCTTTATATAATCACTGAACATTGAAAGAAGTCAGAAATTGACATTAAAAATACCATTCTGGATACACAATCAATTAGTTTATTAGTAAAAGAAAAACATCACTTGCACTCAAAGGCATGTTTTGTTTTGGGCTATGTGGCTATTTCACAAATGAGACCTGAATTGTGTGCTCAAAGATTTATACCCCAGTTGGTTAAAACAAAAGACCTAAAGTCTTAAGACCTTTTCAATTCCAATTTTGTGGTACAGCTATGTGCTTCCTCTGCAGGGAGGATGGGGAAGAAGGTTGGTCCCTCTGAGTACTTCCCAGAGTTGGAGCTCCAGGGACACACCCCAGAAGAGAGGACTGGGCAATATGCCCAGACATAGCAGTGGTGACAGAGCCTCTCATGGCATACAGCTGGACTTCAGTGGACCAGAATAGAGTAGGTTGATGACAGTACTTTCTTTCAGACTTGCAGTTTAAGCCTTCCCAATTATTCTTGTTTAATTTCAATGCCTAGTGTATATCAATCATTGAGTTACAAAATTAGAATTTAATAAAAAAAAATTCTGAAGAGTCAACTGATGTAATTTCAGTGATTTTCAACATTTTGGATATGTGCTGGTTTTGGCTGTGGTTGAGTTAGCTTTCTTCCCATTGACTGGTATGAGTGGGGCCACGTCTTGGACTTGTGCTGAACGCAGTGATGAAAATGTAGAGATGTTTTTGTTATTGCTGAGCAGTGTTTTCACTGAGCCAAGGCTTTTCCTTTCCCTCACTGCCATTCTGTTGAGAAGACTGGGAGTGCATGGGAGGCTGGGAGGAGACACAGCTGGGGCAGGTGACACAAACTGACCAAAGGGATGTTCTAGACTATATGGCATTATCCTCAGTATACAAAGAGAAAGAAGGGGGACATTGGGAGTGATGGTTTTTGTCTTCCCAATTAACCATCACGTGTGATGGGGCCCTGCTGTCCTGGAGGTGTCTGAACACCTTCCTGCCCATGGGAAGCAGTGAATTAATGCCTTGTTTTGTTTTGTTTGGGTGTGCGACTTTTGCTTTCCTTATTAACTGTCTTAATCTCACCCTATGATTTTTCTATTTTTTACTCTTCTGATTCTCTCCCTAATCCCACTGGTAGGGGACTGAGGAAGTGGCTGCCTGGTGCCTGACTGCTGGCTGGGATTAAACCACAACAGTGTAATATGAAAAAAATGTGAGACAGGGTACTGAAAGCAACAGGGTACTGAAAGCTGCAGGGCTCTCTTCATTATCAGGTTGCTAAAGAGTGAGAGTGTGACATTGAGGCCAGTTCCTGTCAACATGCAAAATTCATCTATTTATTATAAAATAAAAATTCAGAGCAAAACATAATTTAGAACAAGTATGATATATGATGGTATTAAAAATGAAAAGAGGAATAGAGCATGTCTCCAGATATATATGTATACATATATACATAGAGTTTATGTCTATAGTCTTTCCAGTGAAGAATCTGCCAGTCCATGCCACCCTATTAATTATAAATAGATCTTAACCAAAGGATGTATGTCGTGTCTAGATTTAAAAGCATATGAGGTTCAGATATTTATGGGTGGAAGTTTTCACAGTCTGCATGAGCAAGACAAAGCACTTTCAAACTGGGAGTTGACACTTGTGATATGCAGGCATGTCTCAGTTACACAGGAGTCAGAGGGGTAGGCATGCAGAGAAAGAATATTTTATAAGTCGATATCAGTAAACTTCAAAAGCAGGGCCAATGATGGAAGGGAAAGCTGTTCATAAGGTGCAGTGAGCAAGAGCACACCTTTAAAAGCTTGGCAAGCAAAAGCCAGAATGTGATAGATGCTGTAATTCAGAACCAGAGGCCAATGCAGCAGAGATACAGCTGGAGTGATGTACTGCCTGGTTGTGCTGCCAAGGTCTTTGTGTGAATAAGATGAAGTTTGAAGATCACATTTCTAGGAGTCAGTTCAGCAATCAGTTCTGGATCCTAGACCAGATTAAACTGCCAAATAAGTAAGTGATCTCTATGACTATTTTAATTTGAATTTATTCTGTGCAGGACCCTAATGTGATTTGATTTAATTTATATTTTTATTTTATGTTTTTACAGGACACACAAGCTCTCTTTTCTCCTTGAAACACTTACTGTAAATTAATTTTTTTTATGAATGTTCCCCACAGGAAGTTACAAGTTGATTTAAAGGCATATGATTAAGAAGAACACAGTCCAGAAGAAAGGCTGGTTATGTGCAGTATAGGGAGTGAATCAGGTAAATGTCCCTCTATGTGACGTTACCAATAGCAGCAAGTCACCAAACAGCAAGGTTTCCTAAAGTTTCTAACAAAAAATGAGTATACTCCAGTTGGAAATTTAGCTACAAATGTTAGAGGAAACATCAAAATACATCAGATATTTTCAAAGGTGTAATCACTGCAGTCCAATGGAAATCTTGGTAGCAATCATCCCCAGGAGAATGGACTCGAATCATTCGAATGCAGGGAGATTGAAATTGCTTGCCTGCCAAAAGTTTCATAGTACAAAAACTTCATTTTTTCAGGTCAGGGCATTTTGCACATCCCTGAGTATAATAAAAATGTCACCATTTCTAAGGACAATATCATTGTTATGTGAAGAAAACAAAATGGATGAATAACACCGCATTAATTTGCATAACATCCCACTTTACATGTCATTACTGGAAAGATTTTGTTGACTCATTTAGTGGGGTTTTTGTGTTTTTTAGTTTTTGTTTGATTTTTAACATTTTTATCCAGCTTCTCATTTGTATTCAGGGCAGAAGTAATTTCACCTGATTGTGTTTGATGACATCATAGTATAAGTGGAGCAAACTACCAAGACATTCATTCCCTTCTAAGATTCGTGGGCTGAATCATGCTCAGGAGGTGTCTGTCTCTCCTCACTGAAAACAGAGGTAGCTGAGATAATTGGCATAGACCAGGTGCCTAATTTTTAAATGATTAATGTTGGAGGAGGTGAATCTTACCTTAAGAGGGTATTTTTAAGGGCAGTCAGTGTGTATACAAATGTAATTAGTAATGCCATTATGAAAGTCCTCCATTTAATCAGAGAGATTCAAATGTGATGCTTCTCAATGATAATCAGCATTTGAAATCAAACACATTTTTAGTATGCCAAAGAGTCACTGCAGGAAACTTTGGCTTTTCTTTCAACGTCTTATTTACAGATTAAAAAAACTTTGTGGTCTGCTGTGCCTTAACTGTAGCCCTCAGTTGGTCTTCCATGCTGCAGGGTGACATCCACTACTAATTTACAGTCCCAAAAATGCAACTTTGAGAAAAGTAAATTACTGTGTTCTGCAGCTATGTTAGAAAAAGCTGTTCCAGTGAAATGGCTCATTCATCCTCTGTTCAAGCTAATGCACTGTTGCTGTAACTAAGGTACAGTCCAAGGGCATTTTGAAGAAAATAGATAACTGAGTAACTGACTGAAAACAACCTAGAATTTGTAAGTGTGCCAAATTCTTCTAAACATTAGGCCAGGACCCAAAACAATTCCAGTTTGCCTGTGTTCCATGATGAAAACTGTAGATCAACTCAATCAGAATGCTTCTACTAAGCTTTCTATCCATTTTATTTTTACTGAGGGCAAATCAAATACACACATACTTAAGAACTAAGAAGGCTTTCATTTTTCTTTTGATTCAATTTATTCAATTTATTCTATTACTGAATAGTGCCAAAGGTAATTTTGAAGCGATCAGGTTAAAATTTATGTGAGCTAAAACAAAGAGGTGGCTTAATTGAATAAGCACACTTAACTCATTAACCCTGTGCCACTGGGACTAATCAGTATGAACCCAGGGCTGCTTATAATCACAAAGGTAGCAAAGTTCTGCTTCTTGCTCTGGCACAGAGATGAAGAGGGGTAGAAACAGGCAAAGGGAAAAGAGAGGTGGGCTGTAGGTATTCCAGGAGTAAGAGATGAGATGAGAGAACAACATAAAGCAATTAGGGCTAGCTTCTCCAATAGAAAATCCTGCATTTAGAATAAAGCTGGTTTTCCCTCCCACTCTGAACAGAAATTATTAGTTAGAAAGTGGAGCAGACAGCTGCTGCTTTCATTGCCATGAGTTATGGGAATGTGAGAAAGGTTGGGTAGTTTAAAACAAGAATGAAGGAATAGAGTAGATCAAAGACCAGTGACCCCTTCTGACCTGTCTTAATATAAAGAGGCACTGGAAAAGGCTGGTGTGACAGGAGTCTCAATTTCCACCATTGCTCAGGATGAAGGAAGGTGGGGACTGAGGGGAGCTGTGGGTCCTCTGTAACTATCTGGAATTCTCAATGGAGTGTTTAGTGAGCTGGGAATAGGTCATAACTGCTCCTTTAAATGCCAGTGGGACCAAATCAATTCTTAAATGTTGAAATATAGAGAAGGTCTCACAACAACCTCTCTGTTAAAGATGGAAATAACATTTCATGGACATTTCACAAGTTCTCCAAAGCTGAAAAAGGAGTTTCATCTCAGTGGTGCATCTGTAGTTTGCATAGTAGTTTGAGAGCACTGGGAGGAAAGGTATTATTTAAAGGATATATTTGAATATCTGCTACAGTCAGAGGAGCATTTGGTGTAAAAATGCTTAATACTTACAATAACATCATCATCTCCTCACTGTTCCAGGCCCTGAATGAGACCAGGGCTCATGAACAGATTTAGCTCAAGCTCAATCTAGGCTAAGTGCTAACAATACCACTGGAAAAAGTAGATACTTGCCAAAACCACAATACTGCAGTCAGGTTGAATGTTTTACTTCAAATTCTTCTTGAAATTCTTAGTAATCCATGATCTCAGGACCTCCATGTGTGTGCTGTAATAAGGAGTAGATCATATGTATACTGGAAGAAAAAACTGCCTTGTCACTGAATCCATTAAAATTCTATATTTTGTGATGATTAGCACTGATTGTTAACTTTCTAGTTACATTCTTTAGCCAAGAACATACTGCTTTTAGGAAAGAAGCAGTTTTAATAAACACTTTGACTTGAAAATATTTTGGAAAAATAATTTTAACTTAACCATGTTCCATATTTTCTAAGAGAAAATTTGTAGCTTCCCTGAATGTGTGCCTAGAAAAACAATAATAATGACAATTATTTTACATCAAAATTAACTGAATATTTTTGATTTTTTAAAACAAAGCACTTAGAATAAATTTTCTTTCCCCAGATTTTTTTTTAAACAAAAAATAATTATAATTTTCAGTATTCATCTGGAGCCAGGATTGTAAAATCACTACTGAAATCCAGAGCTGCATCAGTTGTGGGTCACAAGAGATTGCCCTGTCCAAGGCCATAGCTGATGCAGACTCAGCTGGGCCCATGCTATCCCTAACTGTGATGTAGCCTGAAAGGCTCCTTGGAAGGAAGTTTGTAAACCATGAGCACATGGCCTCTTCCTGCACACCTTCTGATTGAGGTTTGCTGGGTTTGGGGGGTTTGTCCTAATGCTCAAGTTCATTTCCACTGCTGCAAAAGGAGCTGCCTACTTCTTTCCAATCTCTGGTCAAATTATCAGCCAGGATGTTGCTGCCATTGATGTGCTGAAGCCCAGGAAAAGGACAGCCTGGCAGAGTGTCCAGATGCTTTAGGTGGAATAAGCCCTATAAATCACAATGTCTTGTGATTGATTTAAACTGGGGGGAAAAAAAAGATAAACTGAGTTAAGGAATAGAACAAACGTATTATGTTCCCCTTCTGCCTTCTCTTACCTAAATGAACTTGTTTCCTTCCAACATTCTTCCAGGCAAGAATCTCTTTAGTCTGCCTGTGAATTCCTGAAGCCTACATACTTCAGTGTTCTCCCAAAGCTTGAGAAATGTAATCAAAGAATTACCTCCTGTGTGTTACACAGGATAGACAATCCAGAAAATTATCACTTTGTAATGGCATCACATTACTATTTTTTGTTTAAATAACAATTACTAATATAATAAGAATATTCAGGAATGAAAAATAATTTCAGCTTCAGTCTGATTCCTCAAAGCTTTTAACTTGCTGAACATGAGCTTGATTAAACGCAGCTTAAAAAAGATGGGAGCAAGCAATCTTTGTTTCCTGACCTGACCAATCTTGACCTTGGTATTCCTTGTCCAGTATTCCAAAGGTGCCATTCTCTCATGGAGAATCATGCTCACTGCAGGAAAGGTTTGAATTTAGGAGGACAAAGTCCACCTGTTTTTATATTTTATATAGAGTATGTATTTATAGTGCTTTTAATGGTTATTAGCAACTGAAAATATGGAATGTTATAATTCACTAAGAGATTCACATTTCTCATATGTTCAGAGATTTTGGATGTTGTATCTAGATGAATTAATGTGTGTCTGCAAAGTGAGCTCTGGTAGATAGAGATGCATTTTAAATTTTTAACAGAAAACATGCCATCATTTATTTATTATTTTAATATTGAAAAATTTCAAGTACATCCTTCAATAAAACTATTTTTATTTTAAGACTGTGGCCAGTGTCAGTGAGTGTGCTAATAGGATGGTTGACAGCTCCTGTGGAACATTTTCAGCACAGATGCATTATTGGTTCATGAAGCATTCCCTCAAATATTATGAGTGACAACAAACCTGGAAACGGTGCAAGACAGACATTTCCAATCTACAGAGACAGCTCACGTTTGAATTCTCCAACACCAGACCATTATGCAATCAACCAGCACTCCATCTGTACTGTAACCTCATGTCACAGAACTGCATTGTCTTCCTGGGAAGTGAGATGCGTAACATGCTTCCTGGGACCAAAATAAACTGCAGGATGCTTGTTTTGTACCTGGCATATGTTAAGACAGCAGCTAGTGGGTTAATCATTTTCATTAGTTTATGTACCTTTGGGCTATGCTGGACTTATTGAGCAGAATATCCAGTGGTCAAATCTGAGTTGGCTTTTTGATTTTCTTCATTAAATCCTAATATTAAAGCGGTAACAAGCTATACTGAGCTCTCAAGAGAACTGCAGGCATACTGCTCCATAGCTGTTCTTAGTGTTGACTAAATCTCTGGCATTTAATCTTTGCTAAAGAAACCCTGGTGGGTGCTTTATGCTTCTTCAGTACTTATTTTTCCTGTCCCACCCTTCTGCTTTCCTTGCAGAACAAGTTTTTAATGTTACATAGCCCACCTGGTTTGTGAATCTGTAATGGTAATGCTGTATTTCTCAAATGAGAGGCCAGACTTGCAGCATTAAAGTGAGCTGTGAACTGGTGTGGTGTGGCTGTTGGGTACCTTAAGGCAGCTTTAGGAGGATTTGTGCCACCTACCAGTCCACATTACATAAGTGTCTTTAGGCTCTTCAGTAAGGCAACTGTCCTAGGGATTGAATGCTTTTACTCAGATTGCCTTTGGAGCTGCAGAGAGAGCAAGGCACCTTCAGGAGATGGCCAGCCTCGGATGTTGTTACCCTGCTCAGGATGCTGCAGTCCATCACTGCTGCAGCTGTGCACCAAGCACGGGGAATCACAGCTCCCTTCCACTCTGCAGTGCAGATCTCAAAACCAGGCATGAGCTGGTAACACTCAGGAACCCACTGCACCACTGCAGTTCATGTGCACCTTTACATTCCCCTTTCCTTCAACTTCCATCTGCCCATTCAGCACACAACATCAAGGATCTTTAAATAAACACCTCTGTTTTGTCTTGCACTGGTTGCTTCTGGCCACCACAGCAACAGTGGGAGACAGAGACTGTGTGTACACAGTCCTATGGTCTGGCCTCATGGCAGATGTATTTGCCCTTGAGAAAGTACTAAAGCAGGAAGGTCATCCATACAACCAAAAGTAGCAGTGGCTGAGGTTGGCAAGGATCTTTAGAGACCGGATAGACCAAACTTCATCTCAGAACAGCATTGATTAGAACAGGTTTTTCAGAACCATGTCCATTTGAGGGCTTGAATATCTCCAAGGAAGGAGACCACACCTCTGGGTAACTAGTTCCAGTGTTTGATCACTCTAAAGGTAGAAAAGCTGCTTCTTACATTTAAATATTATTTCCTGTATTGTAATTAGTGACTGGGATTCTCACCATATAATTCCCACTCAATTTCCTACAAAATGTTTCTACAAACAATAATGCACGTGAATTTAGCCCCATGATTTTTTTGTCCATGAGCCTACATGCATACAGCTTTACAAGCACAATTTTTTTGATTGGGGCTGATTGATTGTTCTGGGTCTGATTGACTATTCTGGGTCTGGTTGGTTAGTGCCTCACAATCCCATTTAAACTATTGTGGTGGACAGAGTATTTGCAATATGTACAGAGTAGAAGGGGGCAGATGATTACCGTAGATTTGCTAAAGTAAGTCACAG
>NC_079339.1:47871168-47928899 GCF_029582105.1 Oenanthe melanoleuca
AAACAGTAATTAATCTGCCACAGCTCTTACAAATTTTTTTCCAAGAAGGCCCAGTCAATCAATCTTCTTCCAATCTGCCTACAATTGTCCTTTTACCACCAGTATATCATCCATTCGCCCACAAACTCATTTACCAGTTGTCTCCCTTCCTTTCCAGAATTAAAACTCTGCCAGCCTGAAATGGTTCAAATCCTCCTCCAAGTTATGCCAAACAGCTTCTCAGAAACCCCAGGCACACACCTATCCTCTAGGCTGAGGCATTCTCTCCTCATTTAACCTTGCTGGAGCTCATACCCCACCCTTGGCTCCGGGCAGGAACCTCCTTCTGTGTCTGCAGGAGGAGCACACCAACCCAGAACTGCATGGTTTCCTTTTTTATGAGACAGTCCTCAATGAATTTAGAAGAATTCATCTGCTGCCAGTCCATGATCCTGTTCGCAATTAGCACTGAAAATAGAATAGTAAAAGTAACAGGAAGAAAGAACTGAACATCCTGGGCTCTGCCCCTGCAGGGAGCGAAGAAAACTACCTTACCAAAGCTTGTCTCTCCTCTGCCCTATGTTTGTAGCTATAAGGTAAAGGGTTTTCTTCCCACCAGATTGACCTTTAAACAGATGAATAAGATCTAAACCTGAAAATATTGGTCTGTTATAAAAATTTAACAGCAAGGTGATAGCTGTGACTTAGTTTAGCAAATCTACAGTACTCATCTGCCCCTTCTACTCTGTACATATTGCAAATATTCTGTCCACCACAGTAGTTTAAATGGGATTGTGAGGCACTAACCAACCAGATCCAGAATAATCAATCAGACCCAGAACAATAAATCAGCCCCAATCAAAAAAATTGTGCTTATAAAGCTGTATGCAAGTAGGCTCATGGACAAAAAAAAATCATGGGGCTAAATTCACATGCATTATTGTTTGTAGAAATATTTTGTAGGAAATTGAGTTGGAATTATACGGTGAAAATCCCAGTCACTAATTACAATACAGGAAATAATGTTTAAATGTAAGAAGCAGCTTTTCTACCTTTAGAGTGATCAAACACTGCAATTAGTTACCCAGAGGGGTGGTCTCCTTCCTTGGAGATATTCAAGCCCTCAAATGGACATGGTTCTGGGAAACCTGCTCTAATCAATGCTGTTCTGAGATGGAATTTGGTCTATCTGGTCTCTAAAGCTCCTTGCCAACCTCAGCCACTGTTACTTTTGGTTCTGTGCATGACCTTCCTGCTCTAGTGCTTTCTGAAGGGCAAATACATCTGCCAAGAGGCCGGACCATAGGACTGTGTACACACAGTCTCTGTCTCCCACAGTTGCTGTGGTGGTCAGAAGCAACCAGTTCAAGACAAAGAAAACAGATGTTTATTTAAAGATCCTTGATGTTGTGTGCTGAAAGGGCAGATGTAAGTTGAAGGAAAGGGGAATGTAAAGGTGCACATGAACTGCAGTGGTGCAGTGGGCTCCTGAGTGTTACCAGCTCATGCCTGGTTTTGAGATCTGCACTGCAGAGTGGAAGGGAGCTGTGATTCCCCGTGCTTGGTGCACAGCTGCAGCAGTGATGGACTGCAGCATCTTGAGCAGGGTACCAACATCCTGAGGCTGGCCATCTCCTGAAGGTGCCTTGCTCTCTCTGCAGCTCCAAAGGCAATCTGAGTAAAAGCATTCAATCCCTAGGACAGTTGCCTTACTGAAGAGCCTAAAGACACTTATGTAATGTGGACTGGTAGGTGGCACAAATCCTCCTAAAGCTGCCTTAAGGCACCCAACAGCCACACCACTCCAGTTCAAGGCTCACTTTAATGCTGCAAGTCTGGCCTCTCATTTGAGGAAAACAGCATTACCATTACAGACTCACAAACCAGGTGGGCTATGTAACACTAAAAAGTTGTTCTGCAAGGAAAGCAGAAGGGTGGGACATGCAAAATAAGTACTGAAGAAGCATCAAGCACCCACCAGGGTTTCCTTAGCAAAGATTAAATGCCAGAGATTTAGTCAACACTAAGAACAGCTATGGAGCAGTATGCCTGCAGTTCTCTTGAGAGCTCAGTATAGTTTGTTACCACTTTAATATTAGGATTAAATGAAGAAAATCAAAAAGCCAACTCAGATTTGACCACTGGATATTCTGCTCAGTAAGTCCAGCATAGCCCAAAGATACATAAACTAATGAAAATTATTAACCCACTAGCTGCTGTCTTAACATATGCCAGGTACAAAACAAGCATCCTGCAGTTTATTTTGGTCCCAGGAAGCATGTTATGCATCTCACTTCCCAGGAAGACAATGCAGTTCTGTGACATGAGGTTACAGTACAGATGGAGTGCTGGTTGATTGCATAATGGTCTGGTGTTGGAGAATTCAAACGTGAGCTGTCTCTGTAGATTGGAAATGTCTGTCTTGCACCATTTCCAGGTTTGTTGTCACTCATAATATTTGAGGGAATGCTTCATGAACCAATAATGCATCTGTGCTGAAAATGTTCCACAGGAGCTGTCAACCATCCTATTAGCACACTCACTGACACTGGCCACAGTCTTAAAATAAAAATAATTTTATTGAAGGATGCACTTGAAATTTTTCAATATTAAAATAATAAATAAATGATGGCATGTTTTCTGTTAAAAATTTAAAATGCAACTCTATCTACCAGAGCTCACTTTGCAGACACACATTAATTCATCTAGATGCAACATCCAAAAATCTCTGAACATATGAGAAATGTGAATCTCTTAGTGAATTATAATATTCCATATTTTCAGTTGCTAATAACCATTAAAAGCACTATAAATACATACTCTATATAAAATGTAAAAACAGGTGGACTTTGTCCTCCTAAATTTAAGCCTTTCCTGCAGTGAGCATGACCCTCCATGAGAGAATGGCACCTTTGGAATACTGGGCAAGGAATACCAAGGTCAAGATTGGTCAGGTCAGGAAACAAAGATTGCTTGCTCCCATCTTTTTTAAGCTGCATTTAATCAAGCTCATGTTCAGCAAGTTAAGAGCTTTGAGGAATCAGACTGAAGCTGAAATTATTTTTCATTCCTGAATATTCTTATTATATTAATAATTGTTATCTAAACAAAAAACAGTAATGTGATGCCATTACAAAGTGATAATTTTCTGGGTTGTCTATCCTGTGTAACACACAGGAGGTAATTCTTTGATTACAATTCTCAAGCTTTGGGAGAACACTGAAGTATGTAGGTTTGAGGAATTCACAGGCAGACTGGAGAGATTTTTGCCTTGAAGAATGTTGGAAGGAAACAAGTTCATTTAGGTAAGAGCAGGCAGAAGGGGAACATAATACATTTGTTCTATTCCTTAACTCAGTTTATCTTTTTTTTTTTCCCCCCAGTTTAAATCAATCACAAGACATTGTGATTTATAGGGCTTATTCCACCTAAAGCATCTGGACACTCTGCCAGGCTGTCCTTTTCCTGGGCTGTCCTTTTCCTGGGCTTCAGCAGCATCCATGGCAGCACACCCTTGCTGATAATTTGACCAGAGATTGGAAAGAAGTAGGCAGCTCCTTTTGCAGAGTGGAAATGAAGCTTGAGCATTAGGACAAAGCCCCCAAACCCAGCAAACTTCAATCAGAAGGTGTGCAGGAATAGGCCACGTGCTCAAGCTTCCTTCCAAGGAGCCTTTCAGGCTACATCACAATTAGGGATGTAGGGATGCATGGGCCCAGCTGAGAATGCATCAGCTATGGCCTTGGACAGGGCAATCTCTTGTGACTCACAACTGATGCAGCTCTGGGTTTCAGTAGTGATTTTACAATCCTGGCTCCAGATGAATACTGAAAATTATAATTATTTTTTTGTAAAAAAATAAAATCTGGGGAAAGAAAATTTATTCTAAGTGCTTTGTTTTAAAAAATCAAAAATATTCAGTTAATTTTGATGTAAAATAATTGTCATTATTATTGTTTTTCTAGGCACACATTCAGGGAAGCTACAAATTTTCTCTTAGAAAACATGGAACATGATTAAGTTAAAATTCTTTTTCCAAAATATTTTCAAGTCAAAGTGTTTATTAAAACTGCTTCTTTCCTAAAAACAGTATGTTCTTGGCTAAAAAATGTAACTAGAAAGTTAACAATCAGTGCTAACCATCACAAAATGTAGAATTTTAATGGATTCAGTGAAAGGCAGTTTTTTCTTCTAGTATACATATGATCTACTCCTTATTACAGCACACACATGGAGGTCCTGAGATCATGGATTACTAAGAATTTCAAGAAGAATTTGAAGTAAAATATTCAACCTGACTGCAGTATTGTGGTTTTGGCAAGTATCTACTTTTTCCAGTGGTATTGTTAACACTTAGCCTAGATTGAGCTTGAGCTAAATCTGTTCATGAGCCCTGGTCTTATTCAGGGCCTGGAACAGTGAGGAGATAATGATGTTACTGTAAGTATTAAGCATTTTTACACCAAATGCTCCTCTGACTGTAGCAGATATTCAAATGTATCCTTTAAATAATACCTTTCCTACCAGTGCTCTCAAACTACTATGCAAACTACAGATGTACCACTGAGATGAAACTCCTTTTTCACCTTTGGACAACTTGTGAAATGTCCATGAAATGTTATTTCCATATTTAACAGAGAGGTTGTTGTGAGACCTTCTCTATATTTCAACATTTAAGAAATGATCTGGTCCCACTGGCATTTAAAGGAGCAGTTATGATCTATTCCCAGCTCCCTAAACACTCCATTGAGAATTCCAGATAGCTACAGATGACCCACAGCTCCCCTCAGTCCCCACCTTCCTTCATCCTGAGCAATGGTGGAAACTGAGACTCCTGTCACACCAGCCTTTTCCAGTGCCTCTTTATATTAAGACAGGTCAGAAGGGGTCACTGGTCTTTGATCTACTCTATTCCTTCATTCTTGTTTTAAACTACCCAACCTTTCTCACATTCCCATAACTCATGGCAATGAAAGCAGCAGCTGTCTGCTCCACTTTCTAACTAATAATTTCCGTTCAGAGTGGGAGGGAAAACCAGCTTTATTCTAAATTCAGGATTTTCTGTTGGAGAAGCTAGCCCTAATTGCTGTATGTTGTTCTCTCATCTCATCTCTTACTCCTGGAATACCTACAGCCCACCTCTCTTTTCCCTTTGCCTATTTCTACCCCTCTTCATCTCTGTGCCAGAGCAAGAAGCAGAACTTTGCTACCTTTGTGATTATTAGCAGCCCTGGGTTCATACTGATTAGTCCCAGTGGCACAGGGTTAATGAGTTAAGTGTGCTTATTCAATTAAGCCACCTCTTTGTTTTAGCTCACATAAATTTTAACCTGATCACTTCAAAATTACCTTTGGCACTATTCAGTAATAGAATAAATTGAATAAATTGAATCAAAAGAAAAATGAAAGCCTTCTTAGTTCTTAAGTATGTGTGTACTTGATTTGCCCTCAGTAAAAATAAATGGATAGAAAGCTTAGTAGAAGCATTCTGATTGAGTTGATCTACAGTTTTCATCATGGAACACAGGCAAACTGGAATTGTTTTGGGTCCTGGCCTAATGTTTGGAAGAATTTGGCACGCTTACAAATTCTAGGTTGTTTTCAGTCAGTTACTCAGTTATCTATTTTCTTCAAAATGCCCTTGGACTATACCTTACTTACAGCAACTACTACAGTGCATTAGCTTGAACAGAGGATGAATGAGCCATTTCACTGGAACACCTTTTTCTAACATAGCTGCTAGAACACAGCAATTTACTTTTCTCAAAGTTGCATTTTTGGGACTGTAAATTAGTAGTGGATGTCACCCTGCAGCATGGAAGACCAACTGAGGGCTACAGTTAAGGCACAGCAGACCACAAGGTTTTTTTAATCTGTAAATAAGCTGTTGAAAGAAAAGCCAAAGTTTCCTGCAGTGACTCTTTGGCATACTAAAAATGTGTTTGATTTCAAATGCTGATTATCATTGAGAAGCATCACATTTGAATCTCTCTGATTAAATGGAGGACTTTCATAATGGCATTACTAATTACATTTGTATACACACTGACTGCCCTTAAAAATACCCTCTTAAGGTAAGATTCACCTCATCTAACATTAATCATTTAAAAATTAGGCATCTAGTCTACGCCAATTATCTCAGCTACCTCTGTTTTCAGTGAGGAGAGACAGACACCTCCTGAGCATGATTCAGCCCACGAATCTTAGAAGGGAATGAATCTCTTGGTAGTTTGTTCCACTTATACTATGATGTCATCAAACACAATTAGGTGAAATGACTTCTGCCCTGAGTACAAATGAGAAGCTGGATAAAAATGTTAAAAATCAAACAAAAACTAAAAAAAAACAAAAACCCCACTAAATGAGTCAACAAAATCTTTCCAGTAATGACATGTAAAGTGGGGTGTTATGAAAATTAATGCAGTGTTATTCATCCATTTTGTTTTCTTCACATAACAAGGATATTGTCCTTAGAAATGGTGACATTTTGATTATATTCAGGGATGTACAGAATGCCCTGACCTGAAAAAATGAAGTTTTTGTACTATGAAACTTTTGGCAGGCAAGCAATTTCAATCTCCCTGCATTCGAATGATTCGAGTCCATTCTCCTGGGGATGATTGCTACCAAGATTTCCATTGGACTGCAGTGATTACACCTTTGAAAATATCTGATGTATTTTGATGTTTCCTCTAACATTTGTAGCTAAATTTCCAACTGGAGTACACTCATTTTTTGTTAGAAACTTTAGGAAACCTTGCTGTTTGGTGACTTGCTGCTATTGGTAATGTCACATAGAGGGACATTTACCTGATTCACTCCCTATACTGCACATAACCAGCCTTTCTTCTGGACTGTGTTCTTCTTAATCATATGCCTTTAAATCAACTTGTAACTTCCTGTGGGGAACATTCATAAAAAAAAATATTTTACACTAAGTGTTTCAAGGAGAAAAGAGAGCTTGTGTGTCCTGTAAAAACATAAAATAAAAATATAAATTAAATCAAATCACATTAAGGTCCTGCACAGAATAAATTCAAATTAAAATAGTCATAGAGATCACTTACTTATTTGGCAGTTTAATCTGGTCTAGGATCCAGAACTGATTGCTGAACCTATCTCCTAGAAATGTGATCTTCAAACTTCATCTTATTCACACAAAGACCTTGGCAGCACAAACAGGCAGTACATCACTCCAGCTGTATCTCTGCTGCATTGGCCTCTGGTTCTGAATTACAGCATCTATCACATTCTGGCTTTTGCTTGCCATGCTTTTAAAGGTGTGCTCTTGCTCACTGTACCTTATGAACAGCTTTCCCTTCCATCATTGGCCCTCCTTTTGAAGTTTACTGATATCGACTTATAAAATATTCTTTCTCTGCATGCCTACCCCTCTGACTACTGTGTAACTGAGACATGCCTGCATATCACAAGTGTCAACTCCCAGTTTGAAAGTGCTTTGTCTTGCTCATGCAGACTGTGAAAACTTCCACCCATAAATATCTGAACCTCATATGCTTTTAAATCTAGACACAACATACATCCTTTGGTTAAGATCTATTTATAATTAATAGGGTGGCATGGACTGGCAGATTCTTCACTGGAAAGACTATAGACATAAACTCTATGTATATATGTATACATATATATCTGGAGACATGCTCTATTCCTCTTTCCATTTTTAATACCATCATATATCATATTTGTTCTAAATTATGTTTTGCTCTGAATTTTTATTTTATAATAAATAGATTAATTTTGCATGTTGACAGGAACTGGCCTCAAAGTCACATTCTCACTCTTTAGCAACCTGATAATGAAGAGACCCCTGCAGCTTTCAGTACTCTCTTGCTTTCAGTACCCTGTCCCACATTTTTTTCATATTACACTGTTGTGGTTTAATCCCAGCCAGCAGTCAGGCACCAGGCAGCCACTTCCTCAGTCCCCTACCAGTGGGATTAGGGAGAGAATCAGAAGAGTAAAAAATAGAAAAATCATAGGGTGAGATTAAGACAGTTAATAAGGAAAGCAAAAGTTGCACACCCAAACAAAACAAGGCATTAATTCACTGCTTCCCATGGGCAGGAAGGTGTTCAACCACCTCCAGGACAGCAGGGCCCCATCACACGTGATGGTTAATTAGGAAGACAAAAACCATCACTCCCAATGTCCCCCTTCTTTCTCTTTATATACTGAGAATAATGCCATATAGTCTGGAAGCCTTGGTCAGTTTGTGTCACCTGCCCCAGCTGTGTCTCCTCCCAGCCTCCCATGCACTCCCAGTCTTCTCAACAGAGTGGCAGTGAGGGAAAGGAAAAGCCTTGGCTCAGTGAAAACACTGCTCAGCAATAACACAAACATCTCTACATTTTCATCACTGTGTTCAGCACAAGTCCAAAACATGGCCCCACTCATACCAGTCAATGGGAAGAAAGATAACTCAACCACAGCCAAAACCAGCACATATCCAAAATGTTGAAAATCACTGAAATTACATCAGTTGACTCTTCAGAATTTTTTTTTATTAAATTCTAATTTTGTAACTCAATGATTTATATACACTAGGCATTGAAATTAAACAAGAATAATTGGGAAGGCTTAAACTGCAAGTCTGAAAGAAAATACTGTCATCAACCCACTCTATTCTGGTCCACTGATATCCAGTTGTATGCCATGACAGGCTCTGTCACCACTGCTATGTCTGGGCATATTGCCCAGTCCTCTCTTCTGGGGTGTGTCCCTAGGGCTCCAACTCTGGGAAGTACTCAGAGGGACCAACCTTCTTCCCCATCCTCCCTGCAGAGGAAGCACATAGCTGTACCACAAAATTGGAATTGAAAAGGTCTTAAGACTTTAGATCTTTTATTTTAACCAACTGGGGTATAAATCTTTGAGCACACATTTCAGGTCTCATTTGTGAAATAGCCACATAGCCCTAAACAAAACATGCCTTTGAGTGCAAGTGCTGTTTGTCTTTTACTAATAAACTAATTGATTGTGTATTCAGAATGGTATTTTTAATGTAAATTTCTGACTTCTTTCAATGTTCAGTGATTATATAAAGAAATCTAAAAGCTATTGCTAGCAATAGTTGATGAAAATGTCTTTGGAGCATGCAAGAGACAGGAAATCTACAGAACAGATTCTAAGGTCTAAGTAGAAATAGACTGAAATCCCACCTGTAGCTTATGAATTGAACTCTAATCATATCCACAACCCTTTAAAAATAGAGAGAATGAAAAATAAGTTTGGACATTTCAGTGAGACAGAAAAAGGAGCACATTTACTATCGTTGTCCTCTTTCAGAAGCCCTGAAGGCATCTGTGGGAAAACAGGTATCTGAGATATTAACAGCTGACTTTTCTCCAGAAAGGGGACAAATGATGGGTGTTTGGATCAATGAAATGTTTCATGAAGAAAAACCATCTACAAAGCACATGGAATAGCAGGCTGCTTTACCATTCAGTTAAAAGTGTATGACTTCATTTAGTAATTCATTAGATGCAAATAAATTAGCTGTTCAAATCACCCCAGTGTTGAGAAGAAATGCTGATAACTGTGAGTTCACAGATAAAAATTCTGGAACCTTACTCCATACTTTTGAAATCACATAGCCTTTGAAATAAAGGATAAAATTGAGACTCAGGAGAATGGAAAATACAACATATGCAAGCTGATATATACCCAGTAAAACCACCTTCCTAGATATAATTAGTTGCAGAAAACTATGGGAAAGTCTACTTCAGCAATGGCAAAGATATGTTGCATTTCTAGATAGTAAAAAGTGTTGCTGAATTCGAGCACTGTAAAAAGCTGTAAGATATCACACAAGTTCTGCTTTCTCATAGAGCTCCTTACATGCTTTGGGAAGGCAGAAACTGACAGCATCATTACTGCCACTTTTCCCTTTAGACAGGACATGGTGATGTATTGCTTCACTTTTTTGCATAAATGGTGCAAATGACAAAGTTTGGAGAGCACAGGTATTCCTAGAAAGTGCCAAGCAAACCACAAATCATATCAGCATAATCTGAGGATTTGAAAAGAATTGTGAATTGAGTAGTTTTTTGTGGTTCAAACATATAGTGGTCCTTTTGGATCATTCATTTGCTGGCTGCAGCATTGAGCACTGGGAACAAAGTGGTGCCTCAGATAATGTAAAAAAGAGACTTCACCCAATTTCCCCTTCTAATAATCATAGGATCATAGAATGGTTTGGGTTGGAAAAGACCTTAAAGGTCATCTAGTTCCAAGCTCTCTTCCATGGGCAGGGACATCTTTCATTAGATGTAGAAATACTTATTTATTTATTATTGTATATTTATATGTTAGATATACAAAGAGGTTCCTGGAAGAGATTGTCTGAATTTTAGCAGCAAGAAAAAAAAAAAAAAAGAAAAAAATTATTTTTGCCTCAATTCAGAAACAAAGTGAAAGACAACAGGGAGATACAATGTGAGAGGAAGAGAAGAAAGATATTACAGTACAATTAAAATTATTACAGTAAACAGTAGCCAACAATTACCTAGTCATAGTTCAGCTTTCCATGCAAAATATAGTACATCTGGAAGGCTGCTAATCATTAGCATTAGATCTGTCTTTAGTTCCTGCAATACAGCAGTGTTCTTTACAGATACTTGGAAAATTGTTTTCCCTAGTGGAGAAACATAGAAAGCTTCTTCTTTTGTCTGTATGAAAAAAAAAATTGAAAGTAATTCACACATTTTGAAATATTAGGGTCTGATAGGGCCAAGCAGATCATCTAGCCTGACTTATCATACAACTCAGTCAATCTATTTTCTCCTAATTTTCTCTTTAATAATCAAAATAATATCTTTGAATTAATGAAGGGAGTTGTCCTGCCTTGATGAGGAAAAATTGGTACATGAAGCTTCAAAAAATTCAAAGGTACAAAAGCTTAATTTGCTTTTGCTAATTTGCTAATCTGCCTAACTACCCTGACTGTTAAATATTTTGATATCTTCCTAGTTTAACTTTATCTGGCTTCACTTGCCAGTCATTTGTTGCAGTTTTGGTCTACTGCTAGATTTAAATGTTCATTGGCAGCTGGAATCATCTCCCAGGAAGGTAATTCAGGGCAGTTCTCATCCAACTTTTAAATAAATAAAAGTTTCTCAGTTCAAAACACTTTTCTCATCTTCAGAATAAATTTTCTTTATTTTTCTTCACTGTCACTATTTAATCTCTTCTTGATAAACTAGAGTCAAGATACACTGTCCATTTGCCAGAATGATGCTTCTTGTTCAGCACACTTTGCTATGTTAAATTGCACATCACTTGGATGAACCCACCTTGCTTTGTCTTCTCCTGGTTTTTATGGCAAATGTTGCCACTTTTCTCAGCACTAACTTATTTTTCACAGAATCACAGAATGTTTGAGGTTGGAAGGGGCCTCTGGAGATCATCTAGTCCAACCTCCTTGCTGAAGCAGGTTCCTGTAGAGCAGGTTGCATTGGATCATGTCTAGACAGATTTTGAATATCCCCAGAGAGGCAAGACCCTGTCTGGATCAAATTAAGGTGTCCTTGATGGTACACATACAGTATGTCCTTTCTGACAGAGTGAACTTAAAATGAACCCAGCATAGTCTAAAGAAACGGCTTTAGACAACAGTTCATATATTTGAATATAAAGTGCACTAAATCACAAAGGGATAATGATTATGTGGCTAAACACATCACAGTTGGCTGGGGGAGATGTCAGGAACTTCTTAGTGAGGGAGGAAGAGCTGAAGCTGAATACCTCAGAAGCCAATTTTCTCAGATTTTCTATAAATACAACTGCTCTGTACTGTGTTTAAACACTTTGGATTAGTAGCTACAGTTCTCTGAATTCTGCATTTATTTGTCTGAAGAAGGTAGGTGCTGGAAAAGCAGAGAGGTTCAATATAACTGTTTCTGCTGGGTTTTGTACTCCGTACTGAGGTCCTGCCATGAGCAGATTCCAGCAGGGAACTAACATTACAGTATCAAGACTTAGGACCTGATTCAAGTTGCAGTCCAGTCTACTACAGAATGAAATCAGCTGCACTTCACACTTCTGCAATCTCCTCTCATCTGCAGAGATCACAACCTTATCCTCTTTCATTCCTTTTTCAGGTGTTGAGAGAAGGAATAACAGAGCTTTTCCAGGCCCTCTATCTATATGTAGCTCGAGCATACATCTCTTGCTTTCCTTGTTTTCCTCTGAACCAGGAGGAAAAGTCTTTCCATTGAAATGCTAATAGAGGAACAAACTGTATAATAAGACTGCATCCCCTTTGGGCCTACATGTAATTTACACATAAAATGAAATTGCACATGGCCTTGTTTCATAGCATATTTGTTTAATTATCTTTCTTAAAAGCCTTTTTCAATTAATTTTCAATATTTAAAAAAGGAATAAAAATGCCAATTTATCTGTGTACCTGATAATTAAATACAGTTTGGGGAATAATTACATTATCTAATAGCAGAAATTTGTCCAGCTCTAATAACTGGCATTTTTCAACAGTTTTACTTACTTTCTTGTTTTCCAACTGCTCTAATTCAAAAGAAGTTTGCATTCTGGATGTGTCAGTCAGTCCTCACCCACCATATCAGACAGTTGACCAAAACCAGCTCTGCCTTTGCTGACAATGATACAAGAAAGAATGGACAGATGTAAGCTTGAATCTCTCCTAGAGGGCCATTTGTACATTCTATAATATACTAGTAAAAGTATAACCAATAGAACTAAGAAAGTATTAAGTTTTTCATCACCTCTCACTGACTTTGAGACACCCCAGTCTGACATACTGTGCTGAATTCTGGTAATCTTTTTCCAAGAACACTGGGACATCCTTGCTCGATATCAGTAGGAACAGATGTGGAAGGGAGATGCTCAATAGATAATCACATAGCAGTGCACTGAGAAGAAAAAAAAATAAAAAAGGTGTTTAGCATAATCAAGAAAGTACCAAACAAGATAGAATTACTGTCTGAAAATACATATTGCTGGGATTAGTAACCAAAGATGAAAATCTTTAAAGTGCGGAGGTCCAAATAGCAACTTTTGTGTCAAAACCAGCCTGCTGATTCTCCTGTTGATGAGGTAAGGAACAGCTTTGTGTGGAAATGTCCTGCCTGGACACCCATTTCCCTTCTTCTCCATATGAGTAGCCTAAAATTGGCCATTACAGCCTGGTACAGTGCTGTGAAAGGGCTGAGGAGGTGTGGAGGGGCTCTCCTGTCTCTGCATGGTCGCAGCTGCTACCATTGCACCAGGTCACTACAAATGGGGAAGCCCCAGCTCTGAATTCAGTTTATACACCCATGAGAGCTGGAGCAATCCAATTTGAACTAAAGGGATATCTGTAATGGGGTGAACAAATGCAGCAGCTTGGGGTTTCAAGGTAAATAAATGAAATTACCTCCTGGAGATAGCTGGACATTATTATTGGCTACTATTGCATTCTGCAGGCAGAACAAGACTCCTTGGTTCATCAAGAACCCAGAGTATTCATTTAAGTCATTAAGGAACAGCCTAGGTGTAAAACAGACCCCACACAGCTGTGGCTGCCACAGAAGGAGCTGGAACTTTCTCATATGGGCCAGATATATAACATCAAAAATCTATTATATGCCCATAAATTGAACTGCTTCTGTACTCTTACTACAGAGCAATTACTGTAGCATGTGGGAATCACTTTGCCATTTAAAAGATTTACTAACAGCAGACAGAGAGTTTCACCTTACCTAATTTAAGGAGAATATTTTCTGCCTGTATAAGCTGTGATGTTCTGTATCTGCAGCTGAGCTGGAGGCAGCAAGATGGAAAACAGTCATGTCATGCATTTCACCAATCTCGGGATTGAGTGAGGGTTGATTTGTGCAACCAGAATGGTAGGGGGGGAAAAAAGAACAAGAAAGTATTAATGAAAATTCTTCTCAGTCAGTTTTTCCAATGCCATTGTTACTAGCTGCCAAGTTCAGCTTCTGTTGCTGAATCATGTTAGGAATTCAAGGGGAAAAATAGGGTTTCAGGTCAAGTACTTGACAGCTGCCTGACAAGGTAAAGATCAGGTTTTATTCAAATAGCAAACATCTTAAGGCAAAGCTTGGTTTCTCAGCTACTGCTCTCCACTCCCCAAAAATACAATGCTTCTCTCAACCTACAGCCATAGTAGAAGAAATAGTACCAAGAAAGATCACCAAAAACTTGAGAAACAAGCTTGCCAGCCTTATTTAAACACTTCTCTGCACTTTCTTGTGCTTCTTTCTCTGTTTCTGGTTTATATCACTTCACCTTGGAGCTGATCAGGCTGGTGCTGACAATTAGGCTTGTTAACACTTTCCTTTCAGAAGGCTTGTTCTCCAATTAGGCTGCCTGCCTCATTCCATGCAGCCAGAAGATAATGTGACTGTTCCCTTATTTAGTGCCAACAGCTTCTGCAAGGACACCTGGCAGATAAGGGTAGAGCTTTTAATCCCTGAACTGCCAAGACAAACTGGACAATAAACCAGCTCAATTTATAATTAAAAATAGTAATATTTTTAAAATGTCCATATTTGTGCATGTGTGTTTTGGGGTGTTTTTATTGTTACTTTTTTTTTTTTTTTTTTGCTTGCTCGCTTTTAATGGAATCACAGATCCAGCTAAGTACCTTGTAGAAGTCTCAAAAGTGCCTGTTCAAAGTCTGTTATAGAAAGTGCTTGGTATTCAGTGGATGTTAAATACCTAAGAAGCTTAGACATCTAATTACAAATTTAGCTACTTACATATGTGGAAAACTTAGCCTTGGAATGCTTTCTATGCAACTAACACTCATAATCTATGTTCAGTTGCTGTACCTGAAAGACCAGTTACATTTTTCTCTTAAAACCAGATACATTCTTCTCTATTACATGTAAGGTAGTTCAGTCAAGTTTCTATTGCACCCAGAAAACTACAGAAATTTGTGATCCTTTTTCTGTCCCAAGAAGCATCCCCTTGTTGTTTAAGGGATGCCATTACAACTGACAGAAGCAGTAATGACAAAAGGGTGAAATAGATGATTAGCTATATATTATGCTGCTTCCCTTTCTGGTCCTGGAATGGAAGGTCTGTGATTACAGCTCAGTACAACTGAACCATAATACTATCTTGGATATGTCATACATGCAATTCCATCACAAATCATTTGCTTCTTTTGCTTTGCATAAGGTCTCACAGACTAAGGTCTTAATTCTGATTATAGCTGTTCTCCATGCAGTCAACATCTTATTAATCCTCCCAAGCTTGGGCACACTGAGTTGTCTCTGTGCTGATTGCTCTCTGTTAATTTGGTATATGAGTTCTGGCCTGCCTCAGTAAAGGATTGTAAAGTATTTGGTGATGATGATGTGGTCCTGAGAAGTGTTTCATAGCCAGTGGGCTATGATTTCATTTGTATCAAAGAATACACTCAGGCTGGGGCCATGGCACCAAAACTAGTCTGAGGGGAATACTGTACATCACACAGCTTGATTTTCAGGTCATAACCTATGTGTTTTTCTTTGGACATATTAACAATGATAGTCAACAGAATCCATGATTGCTGATGACACAAGAGTGTATCTGCAGACTGAGTGGTCATGAGGAGTGACTGCAATTTTTTTTATAGCACTACAGCCTAGAGTTTGTCAGTGAAATGGCTAGATGTCAAGTGATACCTGTCAAATACAGAAATGCTTAACTCTATTCTTGTGTTAGTATCTGCACTTTCAAGGTAACAAGATTACTCCTTCTTCTGGTGAAGCTTCTGACTAAGTATTTATAGCCTTATTAAAAATAGAAGGATTCCTGAAAAATGCTATAAAAATAAGTATCCTTTGAAACAGTCAAAATTTAGTGATGTTTATTTTATTCCTTACCATATTTCCCTCATACTTTGCACGTGGGGACCATTTATTATGAAAGTAATTATAGAAGCTATTGATAATGCTAACATACAAATATCAGCTGCTTTCCATGCTGCTGCAGACTTTGTGGTTCACTTTCATAAAGACTTAATTGAAGAGCACTGCTAAGGAAGGCAAAATAGACACTCCTTAGCTTGGTTTGATGAGTTGAAGCTTCAGTGATTCTTTTGTGGAATACTAACAATAGCACAAATACAATTCTCAACATATTAAAATTTAAGAACAGATACTCTACAGTCTCCCAGTGGCTTAGCTACTACTTAAGTTTGTTGAAAATTATGTTATAATCTTGACTTTAGTTAAAAGTAAAATATTAACAAGTATTTTGTCTTTTACAGTTATGCAATTTCAAATGTCCATCTAAATGAAGCTGGCTTCAGTCAGCTCCAAAAATAAGAATTAAATTTCCTCCAAAGCTGCCTCTATTTTAACACCTCTCTAATTAAACTTTTTTCTTTAGGAATTTAAATACTGGTGACAGGTTTCAGTGGGCATTGTGTAAAAATGTTGATTTTCATAGCACATGGTTATTAGAGTATAGAGAAAAATAGGGATATACTCTGTGGAATCAAAAAAAAACCTGCATGATCCTTCTTTTTTTTCAGATACCCATTCCTATCCAACTCCACTGTAGAGAGGAAAGCACAAAAAAGTAGTGGACACAGGAATTATGGAATTGTGGGAGAATGTAGCATAATGCAGAGAATATCAAGAACTGGAAAGCAAGGGAAATAATCCTTAGGTATGGATATGTAGGAAGAGTATTCTGTAAAGCTAGGCAAAGATGTGCTCAAATATCTTTTTCCTATGGTGTTTTTGACAGAACAACAATTTGTATGAGAGGATTGTCATTTGGGGGGAACATTTTACATTGCTGATTTATTCCAACAGAACAAAATGCGAAAATTTTGATAGATGAAAATTTGAACTTTTTTTTTTTTTCTTGGCAAGCAGTTTTGAGCAGACTATAAAGTTCTTGGGTCCTTTTTTAAGGGAATAAAGAACTATTCACTTCAAAACAATTTCTACAGTATTAGAATGAAAACAGGAAGGGGAACGGTGTTAAAAAGACAAACAAAAAGAAGCTAGAAAGGAAAAAATGAAAAAAGAAGTGGCATGGAATATATCTGGGAGAATTTTAATGGAGAGGAAAATTATCATTGTGAAAATATAACAAGTCAAGAATAGCAAATAAATGGTGCAAATTCATATGGGGAAACCCACATATTTCTTATGACTCCTGGTAAAGAGAGTAGAAGATTTGGTTTTGACGCTTTAGGTCTGCCAAGAAACTCATAGTGTTTCACCTAATCTGTTCATTGGTTTGCTTAAATTTGTTCTGTTCCTAGTGGAGCCACCTTTGAAGTCAGTAGGAAGAGGTAATGCCTGCACATCAAATGGCAGGAAGAAAGCAGGTGCCATTCTATGTGTGGAGCTGTATGCCCAGCCCATCTGTGCCCCATGTGGTTTCATCATGCTCTTCCAAACTGTGGACTGCATTGCAAGACAAGGTAGAGGAAGAGAATTGCAGAGCCATTGCAAACCTAGGGGAAACCTGGATTTATTTTATTTTACTTGTAAACTGTTATCATATGCCCCAAGTTCTCCAACTTCACCATGCTTTGCCCCACCATCCTTATGGTGCTGACACACTTCTGTGCCTTTTCCTTTTGTTTTTGTTCCTCATGCCCCTTCCAGCTCTCCTCTGTGGCAGCTCTCCTTTGCTACCCCAGTCTGATCCCACCTTTGTGCTTTTTGGCAGCACTCAGAAGCTTCTCAAAGGCAGAGTTCAAAGGAAATCCCACAGAAGAAAGGCTACCCAGGGCTATGCATTTGCCAGCTTAAGCCCAGTTTTTACCTCCTATCAGGATTTATTTTATAATGTCAATGTGTTACAGTAACACAATCCTTTCCATGGTCTCCTGAATAAACCATCTCAGAGGAGTTTAAAAGTAAAAGCTTATACCCAGTGTTTACAGGGACTCCTATAAGAAATATTTTGTGCTCTAAAAAATAGGAAAAAATGTTGTTAACTGCCATAACTAAATGTCTAAAATGAAAGGGGAGACTGAGCATTTCACCTAGTTGGAAACTTTTGCTGTACACAGCAGCAAAACACAGACTACAACACAAGGGAGGAGCCACTGTAATTGCCTTTTCCTGTGATCTCTAGATTTTTGATTGAAAGGATCATGTCTAGGGTTCTATGCTCATTCTTTTCTCATAAGCTCTCAGTACTTAGAAGTCTTTTCTTCCACTCTTAATTTGCCTGGAGCAAGGCTTTTATCTAGACTTTTAGCCAAGAGGCACCTGCTGAAATATTCATTGGTAGAAATTGTGCCATGGGTGTTTTCCCCCATTTGTCCAGTTCTATGTCATTAAAATAAGGTTGAATGCAATGAAAATAGGATTTGACACAGAAGAATGGCATTCTCTGAAAAACTTTATATAATAGGCAATTAACCCTTTTCAGTGCAAGAATTGAAATACTCAAAACTGCTGAATAGTATCCTCTGCCCGTTAGCACCACGTCAAAATCAAATTGAATATTATAACTTCACTTGGTGGAAGAATCAAATTTTAGTCTGCAGTCTCTGATAAGGATGATTTAAAGACTAATTTTTTTTTTTTTTTTAATACTGATCTCTAACTAAATATGGTGGTCACTTGAGGAAATGCAAAGTCCATGCATCTTTAAAATCTTGTCATGTGTACCTAAACACCATTCTTCTTTCCTTCTTGCCTTCTCATCATGTGGTCATTTGAAATGATTCAAAGACATTTTTTGTTTGGAATTTGGTCCAGGAATGAAAATAGAAGTGTTCAAAAATTTCAAAGGTTAAAAATTAAATTGAATCAAAGAGGATCCCAGATATATACAATTAAGCCTGGAATAGTTTTGGCCTTTGACAAAGCTGGCCTCAAAGCTCATCTGTTAGCCTTGCTTTGAGTGGGTCAGGTGAACTCTGTGTGAACTCTGGAAGTCCCTTCTGATCAAAATCGTTCTGTGATTCTATTTTATTATTGTAATGGAAGCAGATACTCAATGTGCAGAGAGGACTAATTTTTTAAAAAGCAGAGTTTAAATTTAATCAGTTAGCAACAGCAAGTGGTAAAACAAAAGTCTCCAGCATGATATTATTTCACCCTGTGTTTGGGGGGCTAATCCTAGGCCTGATCTGAGAGTCTTTCCAAGAATGTAAATCCAATTACATATAAGACATTTCCTTGTAGACATACTGGAAATTTCTTTGCATTTACTTGCATGATTCCTGTCAGATTTTGTTATCTGATAACACAGACACATAATACTTTAACAGTCTTTCTGTTCTCCAAAGGTCTTAAAGAACATTACAAGCAGTCAGAAATTAAAACATGTATAACTTTTAAAATGGGGAAATATTTTGGTTTTGCACATGTATCAGTTTAAAAACAGACAAAAAGAAATGAAGATTTTATAATGAAAATAAAGCAATTATGATTGTGCATCTAAATGATATAACAAAGGGCTTTCAGCCTGTGGGTGGCAAAGGCTAGAACAGTTTCATATGATATCTCTCTGACTTCTTGGCTTCACAACTTTGGACTGTTTAGGAAATTAAGTAAGTTATAACAAATTATATATAAATATATAAATATATAAATAGATAAATAGATAAATAGATAAATAGATAAATAGATAAATAGATAAATAGATATATACATGGGAGATGCTGCTGAGTGCCTCAAGGTCTCCAAAGTGAGGAATATCCAGTGAGAAATTTCTGGAGCATGAGTCCAGTCATTCCATTCTATCTGAGTCCTGTGTCAGTCCTTGAGGCTCCTTTTCTGAATTTAACCACGAGATTTCTCAGAATAGAGATGGTGATCTGAATCAGGAGCTGCAATGTCCACACATGCAAACTCATGGGAGCTCTGCAGGGTGTACTCTGCACTCTCAGACAGGCACTGACTGTGCTCTGTCCTGCTTTACTCAAAAGGAAGGAGTCCAGGGAAAGATCCAAAAACCTCAATCCAAAAGCTTTGATCCTTTTTCAACCGTTACCAAGCTAGAAATGATAAATCTGGCATGAAATCTCTAACCTTTTGGCCTGCCAATTACAGAGAAAAAAATTCCAACCACTTCAGTTGCTTCAGATTTTTCCTAAGATGCATAAGAAGAGAACTTGGCACTCTATGAGTAATGTGCTAGGTTTACCCTTTCTGGCAAAGTGATGATGTATTCCCATCTTTCTGCAGTAAAAGTGCTGAGAAAAGGCCTTGTCTGCAGGACCTTGCATCCTATCCTTGTGTTATACTTGTATCACCAAGTTCTGCTCTCAGGTACCTCAGTGTATATCTGGAAATGCTTTACTGAAGTGAATGGCTGTGAGTCCTACTTTACAGCTGCCTCACTGGCAGTAGATTTTGGCCTTTGGCTGCTTATTTTCAGACTTTTCTCAGTGCATAGTAGCATATGTGCTATTTCAAAAGAAAAAAAGTCATAATGTTGCCATGAGAGAAGTACAAGTGCAGCCAAGGGTGTTAGAGCACAGCTCTTGATTAGATCAAAATTGCTTAAGACAAGACTGACTGCTTCATTGACTTAACACAGCTGTAGGATCTGAAAAATTCTGATGGAAACAGTACCAGTGGTCTCCACAACCTCCTTAAAAAACAGCCTCTTACACTTAAAAAAATCCCCCAGAAAGCAAAACAAACAAAAAAACCCAAAACACAACAACAAGAAAAACCAAAAAACTCAAAAAGCAACCAAAAAACTACAAGAAACTAAAGCAAATGAGAAGCAGAGTTTCAGTGGATAAATGTAAAAATATTTTTTTCTAAAGCAAAGCAAATACCCTGATAACTACTTAACACCACTGAACAGCAGTCAGAAAATTACAATCTAATGAAAAGGCAGTTGGCATAATTGGTAAATGAACTTTCTCTGCTACTCCACTGTACTCTGTCCAACCTGATATGTTAGTAACAGAATAAGCTTCACTTAACCCTCAGACTGGATGGATTAGGAGTTAAATACAGCAATTCTGATTATGATAAATAAAAAGAGATGGAGAATAGCAGTAAAGGACTTTGCATCCCATGAGTATGAAAACATTTAAAGTTTATGGATCTGGCACAGGAAAGAACGATCATGATTACAGCTGGATTGCATTTCAGTATTTAAATTGTGATCTTTGATTCAACACAGTCAGTTTTTCTAACTGGAAAAGCAAATGCATTCCAATTTTTTGGGGTTTTTTGTTTGTTTTAATTAACTTATTAACCAATTCAGCAGTGACTTTCCCAAATACATTCCAAATATTCTCTATGAATTTGCTGGTTTTGGTCAATTCTCCTGCCAGTGGATGTGGATAAGCAGATATGGCATATGCAGACCTTCAGAATGAATTAATTTAAAATTCTAAGTGAATATTTGAGGAGCTGTTCTGCAATAAATTCCTCTCATATTAGAGATGCAGATCCCTTTTGGACAGTTACAGGAATTCCATGTGTTGTATGAGTATGTTTGGGAGAAAAAAAATATTTTCCTGCCCCTATACCTCAGTTTCTAAACTGGCCTCCTGGGACCACACAGTGCATTCATATCACACAACCTTTCTGACATTTTTACACCTTTCTTTCCATCCTATACTGAGAAATTCACCTGAAAAAAAGCTACTTGTTAATGGTTTCTAATGTCCTCTACTTTTTTGTCCAAACACACTGTTTTTTACTATCCATATTAAAATAAACTCTAAATTAGACAAAACACACTGTTAGTGCTTGTGAATCTTTGGATAAAATATTCACTATTACACTGCAAATATGAGCACACATCATAATGATTCAAAACTCACCAAATAATTTTGGTCCTGAAACAGAAGATCAGAAATTGCCTTTGGCAGATTACTTCTGGTATTTCATATAGGTTGAAGAAGTTTCCACTAAATAGTTAGCACATCTCTTTGAAGACAGATCTTAAATATTGCAAAAACAATTATGTTACTTTAAAAATGCATTAAATTGAGTTTTATTTAATTACTCAATGGCACTCAATGGGTTATTTTTCTGATATTAATTAAATCTTGCATTCATAGTTCTCTCAGGTTTGTTATTTCCAAGAATTAGTGATTCTCTGGGGCAGATACAGTTTGTCCTTCCTGCCCACTGATGTCTTTAAGAAAGACAGAATGTAGGATCAATACAATATTTACACTTAACTCTGAAATTAGAAATAACTTGTTATA
The DNA here is from genome assembly GCF_029582105.1 of Oenanthe melanoleuca. Lineage (NCBI taxonomy): Eukaryota > Metazoa > Chordata > Aves > Passeriformes > Muscicapidae > Oenanthe > Oenanthe melanoleuca. The sequence goes on from NC_079339.1 coordinate 47,893,301, forward strand.
GACATGGGAATTTCACACAAGCAGACAGAAGTACAGCAAAAACATTATATCCTATTTCTTTTACAGAAAGACATTGGGACAAAAACAAAACAAAAGAAAAACAACAAACTCCAAAAAACAAACAAACAAAACCAAGAAAACACTCCTAAAAAAAAAAAAAAAAACAGGATAAGAAGTTATTGTTAGTTAGTGCCTGGCTTTGAGGTTCCATCAGTATCTGAATATAAAAGGAGAACAACAGCACACTTGAAAACTGTCAGATCACAGAGACTTTAGGTGATTACTTGGCATGCTTGGGTTCTTCTGAAACTTACATCACAGAGAGTGAGGACAGCTCTCGTTTGTACTGACAGTTATTTGTGGAAAACCTCGGCACAATTCTGTCTTGCCAAACAGGTACAGACAGTGTAAGGTCCTTCCTTTCACTAAATTAAACTGGACTAAAAACCTGCACAACATTAAGATCGGGTTCATAGAGGAAAAAGTCTCATAGAGTTATTCTGCAGTCACCATTCTCTTTTCTGGGGATGGAAAAACCTATGCAAATGCTTTTGTTATACAGAAGTGGCCACAGAAAATTATGAATATTTCCCTAATTCCTTTTCCTAAAAGTCTCTGTGTGATTTGCTTTACTCATTTCAATTCATAGATAGTACTTCTCTAAAGTAGGAAAGATATATCCAACTTTTTTGTGTTTAAATATGGAGCTGAAAACCCTAATAGCAATTTAATTTGACTAAATACTTACATACTTTATGGTCAATCATCCATATATTTTACAAGGTTCCTTGCCTTTGGAATTAGCAATCTCAAATGGTTCTACATATGAGCCTTGTCTAACATGACATATATTGAAACAGACTGTGGAACGATCACTTAGAGATGAGAACTTTGCTACAGTTTTAGTGAACCAAAGCTAAGAGGAAAATTATTCAATTATAGTAAATTTAAAGTAGCTTCATATTTGATAAAAGTGGTTCTTCTATCATCAGAGCGTCATATTGAACACCCTTGAGCAGCAAAATAGCTCCAGAAATGCCAAGGATGTTTTAGCCACTTATTAAGAAAATTCATCTGTTCTGATTGTTTTATGAACACTTTGGCTTATTGTACAATAATGGCTATGAAGATGCTTTTGGTTAGTGTATTTATGGTCCAATTTACCTTGGATAGCAGTGCACCAGAGAGAGCAGTGCTAGGAGAAATAGTGGTAGAATTTTTGGCCCTGTGATTAACCCAGGGGCCAGCAGTGCTCTGGGTGGCACCTACAGAAGCATCAGAGAATTCAGCCCTCCTATTTCAGTATAATATTGAGAAGTCTGTGGGGGAGGGTGGAGGGGGTCAGTCCTGATTTCTTCCACAACATACACCCCAGATCACTGTGATTTGCCCCAGTCTGTTGAATGCCTCCCCATAGATCTGATCAAGTGAGATAATATGCTGATAGTGAAGTCAACCAAAAGAAATAGTTTTGGGGGACAGGCAGTACAGGCTCTTGAATTTGAGAACACTCAAGCTTACAGGAAGACATCAAAAGTCCCTCCTTTAAAAATCAATGGTTTGCCAGTCTTCTTCTGAAGCCATTATTAAGCTCAAATTCAACAGATGATTTAATGCTTGTATAAATACAAGAGTAACAGATTGCAGTGTCTTTCAGCTCACCAATTTGTTTTGTAATCAGCAATCCAGATGCTCACTTTCCAAAATGGAGGATGTCATCGTGAACAGTCTCAGTGGTGATGCAGTTATAACACATACATCCCAGAAAACCTTGTCTGGAGTAACTACAGCTGCTGGTGACAAAGTTGTGAACATAAATTCCTTCTAAGGATCATCTCCCAAGTCACTTGCAGTTTTCACTCTAGAAATTAAAGAAGTTCTATGAATGGCCAGGAAACTATAACATCTTGGGCTCAGATGAAAATATTTATTTGCCAGTACTAATTCCTGCTCACCCTCAGAGCACATAGAATTGGACAAATGGTCAGACCTTTTTTTCCCACTCCCTTTGAATGAGTCTTGTAAGCAATAAAAGTTAGCAGAAGTTCACAAAAACCAGTGTGCTCTGTGCAGTACTATAAGTGAAAGGATAATGCATGAATGACTATGATAAAGATTGCTTTTGGTTTTTTTTCATAGCATGTGCACCAAGCTGCTCTTTGGGAAGTTACTTGTAGTTGGAGTGTACAGAGATCACTAAATGATAGTTACAAAAATCCTAATTTTAATTGTTTTGTGTTCTACTTCGGATTCCTGAACTACTCAATTCATATCAGCAACCAATCAGTATCAAAAAATGATGCTATGCCTAGAGTGCTCAGTCATTTATCATGGAATTTACTCTGTGTTATATTTACTTCTGTGGCATTTATAGTAACTTGCATTGCAGTTCTATTTGATTTAGCTACTTATTTATATTTAAGCCTGAATATAGCAGAATATGCTTTTGCTATAGAGCAAAATATATTTATGGTGTTGCTGTTACTACTACTATCACTTCTTAAGATAAGCATTTACCTTTCTATTTTTTATATTGTAATGGACAAATTAAGCCTGACTAAGCAAAAATATGGTATCTGTAAAGTGGAGAAGATAGTGTTTTTTCTTGCCTTTTAACCCAAGAATTTTCAACTTCTTTGTGGTAGCAGGGCTTGACACTTAGGGTAGCTTGAACCTGCTTTGCATACTGTGAATTCCTTCAACAGCAGCATGAATTGTGACAGGGGCTAATTAGAATTTCCACCTCCTCTATTCAACTCTTTTATTTTTGATGAGTGCAAGAACCAGTAGAGGAAGATTAACTAAAACCAGATAAAGAAATTAGTCTCCCAGTTTGGAAGTTAAGGGAAGAGAAGACGTACATTGCAATAGGTACTTCTGAACACGCATGTTTGGGAGTGAGATATTTATATATATATATTTATACCTTAATTCTTTTGTGTTTGGTACACAACTGATTGTGACTTTGAAACATTTGAGAGCAGTACTTGTGATGACTTCCAGCTGCTCCTTCAAAGTATCCATCCAGACCCCAATGAAGCTGGGGACAGTACTCCTAATTGCTTTATTTGGACTTAATTTCTAGTTTTATGTGCACAGGGTACAAGCTGGTACTATTTTGATGTGGAAATAAGGTGTGATAATTAACCTTCACCGGAGGTAACCAGCCCCTTTTGATGTTACTCACATTATATACAAACATTTTTGAAATCAGGTGAAATCCCATGGGAAGGAGATGCATATATCTACTGAGGTAGGCTGCAATTAAATAGATTCCAGTGCAGACACATGAACGTACAATCAACATTTGTTATTATTGTCCCAACTAAATATTTATATTGCTGTAGCCTGTAAGAGCCTCACTCAAATGAAGCCTTAAGTTTTAGCTTTTATCTTTCATAATTTTCAGATTCTGTGCTGCCTTGGTGTGAAACTCTGAACTTCATATTAAGTGTTATAAGTTCTCTTCACAGGGTAGTCAGACCAAACAATCCTTTTCTACCTTGAGAACCAAGGACAACCATTACAGCCTGAGGCCCAAAGAGCATAAATAACAGCAAAGTGAAGGGAGCAAGCCAGGAGGATGGGACTTCATGACCTGTAGCTGTAATTGGACAATTGACTTCAATATGTAAATGTACCAAAACTGATAAAAGTGTAAAAACTCATGACCAGGATCCATCTTGGATCCATCCTGGGTGTAGCCCTGGCCAGGGACTTGTACTGCTAAAGGTGTATCCATTTGAGACCCTTTAATAAATACCTACTTTATTCTTTTAACTCTGTCTAGTCTCTATTCCAGATCAGCCTTTCTAGGCATCACAAAAACATTGTCTGTTATGTGCCACTCAACTTCCAAATAAATCAAAGATTGTTCCAGTTTGTACCATCACACAAAGGAGCAGTGGCATTTATCAGCTATGTGGCTGAACTAAGAAGTGAACAGGTCTGTATAGTATTGCCCTTGTATCCTCATCATTAGAAATGATGCCTGAGATATTTATAAATTATGCTTCTCAACACAGCAATCCAGGTAAGAAAAACATAGCTTGCAGTCTCATGTAGCCAACCAGCCTGTCATGTTGCATTGGCTCTGCTGACTGAGAGTTGATATTGTTCTTAGTGCAGCTATTGTGCATTTTCTCGTAGATGCCTTGTGCTCATGATCTGGCTATATGCATGTGTAGAATTTAGATTAAAACTCTCTGCAATCAAGTTGTGTTTGTACAACATCTAGCATGGCATGAGACCCTGATCCCTCATAAGGAGTCCTGGGACTACTGCACTATGAACGAGTGGCTAAAAATAGGACACTAATACAGTGTAGCTAAAAAAAAAACAAAACAAAACAAACAAACAAAAAAAAAAAACAAAAAAACAAAAAAACAAAAAAAAAAAACAACCCAAAAAAAACCAAACAAACAAAAAAAAAAAAAAAACCAAAAAAAAAACTAGCTTAAACTAGTCTGCAAATAAATATTAAGCAATGATGATAAATAGTTTTTTTTAAAAAAAACCTACTATAAAAGTGCCATTGCATCTATTTATTAAAGCTCTTATGCATGTGTTTAAAATTATGGATATGAAGAGCCCCAAGATTTCAAGGATACTGGTCATATACTGAAAAATTAAGCTCTGAGTTAGTGAAATACAGCCTTAAAGAAGACAGCCTGGATAGTCTAATATGCACAATGAATTAATCACCTGACAGACTAATTATGCTGTACTGAAATGTTGATCCCAAGTATAATCATACCAAACTTGTCAAGCTGCTCAGAACTGAGGCAACTTGCAAGGCTGTCTGTGCAGTGTATGTGCAGATATTGAGTCAGAGATCAGCCTGCCTCAAAGTTAGCTAACTTCCATGAATCCTTTGTGTACACTTACTTGAAGGGTAAATTTTCACGTAGCAGGTTCAAAAAGATGAATTGTTCCTCCTTATAAGCAAGGAGAGAATTCCTGAGCATGAAGTCCAACAGAATCAAGTCAGCTTGAGAGTGGGGAAAATTGCTGAAAGCAGTAGACTGTGAAGAATTCCATCACTGGCCAAAATTGTGAGGGGCCCATCAGAAAAGGCAGTTTCTTCATTATTAGTGGTATATCAATATATCAGGACAATGGACACCCTCTATGGTGTGGTTATCTCAGCCAGGGTGCTTATTTTAGGAGAAATCTTAGGAAGATGGTTTGATGGTAAAATCTCCAAAGCTTTTAAGTGTTGAAGGAGATCACTTCAGGACTTCTGAAACTATTCCCTTTACATTCCACTTTTGCATGCTTAATTTACTGCTGCAGTCAGCTCATTAGAATTATGAATGAGGGAACAATTTCATTCAGGTTATTCTGTGAAAAATCCAAGCAGTCACTGCAAATCTGAAAAGCTGAACTTGTAGCCTGAAGTTTCATAAATAACTGCACTTAGGAAGAATATGAGATATCTTTTACTGTCCCTATCTAGACTGTATCCTTAATGGGGAATAACCCTGGGGAGTTTTTAATAATTTTTTCTTTTTCTTTGACGCTTTTTGATACTTTTGTTTTTTAAACAATATAAAGATTGTGGAAGGCAGACCTGCTTTTAGCAAGCAATATCACACAGCTTTGTTTCCTACCTGACTTGTTCTTTAATTACAGAAAATTAAATAAAGGAACTTCTCCCACTCTAAGTGTATTTGGGAAATGTTCAGACACTCTCTTAAAAGTGCAGAACTTTAGTGCCTTTAGGATATAACAATGCTTTATTTGGATTCAAGTGATTAAAGAGCTAATTTTCTTAGTGGGAGGTTAGTACATTTATACAGAGAAACTGCATTACAGGGATATGGCTGCATTTGAGTTCCACGGGGGCCCAGGGAATTTCAAATTCCCATCTCTCTGCTTGTAGCAGCAAAGACCATAAAAAAGAAGAAGAAAAAACCTTCAGTGTTTTGTATCTTCCAAGTCTGGTGTCTTCTATATAGCTGAAGACAGTTACATTCATTTTTCCCCAGGGGACTAACTTTTTCTCAAGTAGTCTGTTTGGTCTTTTTAATTGTGAAGTCATAGAGTTAATTTCCTCTGCATTGATTTTCAAATGATGCTGTAAATGTGAGGTTCAGATTCTGTTTCTGTCTAACTGATTTGGTTGCTTAGTACTTTCAAAGACGTTTGATTTCATCCAAGTTAAAAATCTGAATACAGGAAACAAAGATCAGAGCATAAAATCTGGGCAATACTACATAGTTTTTATAGTGTCATAGAGTTGGTTCCAATAAAAGAAAGGGCTCTGTAACTGTAATATTTTCCATTCTATATACAGAGCAAAATTGCAGCATGTATTTGGAAGAATTATTTCTCTTACTTTTTTATGCTGTAACAATTTGCTGAATTAAGTTTGATGATTCTGTTCTCTGTCCTGGCAAAAAATCTGCCTGAATGCCTTTCCACAGCATTATCTGGAATGAGAGTGCTCAGTTCTAGGTGATGAAGATTATGGTCTCCAGTTGAAAGCCAGGCAGGCATTTCACCCAAGAGAAGTGGAAATAATCAACAGTGAATTTGGCCTTGATCCAGGAATTAGCACATTTAGGCTTGCAGCAATGTCACCTTCAGTGGTTATGAGTCATTGGCTTGGATTCACCCAAGTGAAGACATCTCCAGCAGAGCTGCTGGTTCATGTTGGATTGCCCCTGCAGTGAGTTCAAATGACATGAGTTGTTTGCTGAGTGAAAGGTGTGAAAACCTTTAAGCACATGTGGATTATACATTTTGTCTAACCAAAACCAGAACTGCTTTTAGTGTGTAGATGGTCACAGTCACCGTCCAAGCTGAAGTGAAGCATCTCCTGTAGATGCTCTGTAGGGCTCTGGAAAGTCTCATGCTCTTCTGTGACAGTGGAGCCCCATTGCATACTCTGCACACTCCTTCAGCTCGTTGGCTGGTGATTTCTGCAAGTTATCCATAGCAGTAGAACTGCATTTTGGAGAGGAATTTATTCCACTGGGATGTAGATGGATGACTGCACAGGACACCAAAAACTGAACTGGAAGGAAATTCCCACAAAAATGGCTTTTTCACTTATCCACCTACCACAGAAAACCAATTCTTTTCCTGATAGTATTTCCATTCATTCATGTTTAGGTCTTTTTGCTTTTCTCAACACACTGGCACTGGAAGTGACTTATGACAAGTAGGTATTACAATGCATTTCTCAAGTAATAAAAAAACTGGTCTTTAATTTTCCATCTAACTGAGTGCTGGGCAAGTAAACCTTGGCTAATTACTGCCTAGAGAGCTAACCAATGGTGGTACAATATCCAGGAAAAGCAATTGTTTCAAGCCCAGTCTGAGCTCTACTCTGATTTCATAAGGATCTTTGTATGAAATAAATTCCATTACCTGGGGAAGAGACTAGGAAATACTGTAGATATTTTATATTGTTGTTTGAAAGCTGAAAAGATTAATGCTAGATCCTTTATTTTAGTGACACAGCACAGTAATCTGGGTTCAGACAGTTGGTTTATTGAAAGGAAACCCTTTTTTTTGTCTGCATTCCAGGATTTAAAAGAAAAAATAGAAGCTGGGATTAGAGCCAGACTGAGGAGAAACGATGCAGTCTGTCAGCAAGCCCTCAGGTAATAATATCATAATTTATAAACTCTACCAACAATAGGATAGTAATTAAAGATGTAAGTTTCCCTTTTCCTGTCTCTATTTTCAGCAAAACAGATTTCAGAATGCTAAACTGTTTGTGTGTGTCCCAAAGGAAGGATTTAAACCAAAACCAAAAAATCTCAAAGAATCAAACCATACACAAGGGCTACATTTTTGCTTCTGTTATGACTTGCCCTTCATACTTTTCATGCTGTAGTAGGCTAGTGGCACTCTGGACTTTCTGACTTGTCTCACTATATGACCCAGAATTATTTTCTCACAAAGAAAAGTTGGAGCATTTTATGGTTTGTTTTGGTTTAAAATGAGGAGCACACTGGCCTGTTGTGCTCCTTGGAGCTTGTGAATTTGCCCTAATGAGTTCCATTCCTGCTGTATTTAGTGTTTGGCCCATTAATTCATATCTCTTGGGCTAAATGAGTGGAGAATGGGGTACACATGGGGAGCAGAACAGAAAGAGTTGGCTGGTATAACATGACCTGCTTCCCCCAGTTACAGAAACCCTGATAATATCATACTCCTAACTCTGTAGGATCATGTTGATCAATACAGTGCATTTACTGTTGGCAAATGCTGGTAATAAATAAGTACCATGACATTTTTGTTTGGACCAATTAGAGTATTTTCAATGCCTATCTAGTTTCTGCTTATTTCATTTGTACTGGCTTAGAGTCAGGGATGTTTTTAATGTAATGTTTCTACAGTACACAGCACAATGGCTCTCTATTCATGATTGGGAATGGAGTGTGGTAGAGTAATAGTAAAGCCAATAGTATTAATAATAAAAAAATAATGATATCAGTTAATACTGTGTATCTTGTCAGCATTCATGAGTTAAGCATTGCTGGACTAGTCTGATAGTTAAATGGCAGGCTGTCAGGGAATATTTCTGTTTAACAGATGGTACTGTGCAAGTGCCCAAGCACAGTATGAGGACATTGTGTTGTACCAGGTTCCACCAGACATAAAATTAAGGTCTTGATCACTTACAGCTCTATAAAATAAATATACTAAACACAAGGCTTGACTGCAGTGTCAGCTAGAATCTGAAAAAAAGAAGTCTCCTGACTGTTGGATACTTAATCTGATCAATATTGGCCAAATCAATCTTTAAGACCCTTTCTGCTAGGTCTCTTCTGTAGTGTCCCTGGATAATGGACATTACTTGCACTTTACATCATTTCACAGTGTTTCCCTGTAGTGCCCCTTACCAGATCCTGCATTAAACTGTTTTGTTGTTTTTTTTTTAAATAGTGAGTGGTGTTGTCTCCCTACCTACAGATCTGACAGTTAAGCTAAACAGTACAATGTCCTTTTGTCCTCCATACCTAGGAATTGTCCTTCTAGTTTTCTTTGGGGAAATACTGAATTGTAACTATCAAGATATTTGAAATGGATTTGTGACTCAAAAATGTGTATTATTCCAGCAGGCAAGTGACATATTGGATTTTTACTCTCCCATTTTCAACTATCAACTATAACTGTCAATTGCACTTTCAATTACTTCATTTGCTTTATTCCTCTTCTTCTTTACTGAATGTCTTATGAAGAAAGAATAAGTGAGACTAGAAAGATGGACAGTCTTTCCAAACATACCTCCTTTTAGAAAATTCTTCTTTATCTTTCACAAAAAAAGCAGAAAATATGATTTTAAGGTCAGTTTGCCTTTCTTTTTTTTTTTAAGTCTTGAAAAGCAAGGGAAAGAATTGTGATATACCCAAATTTATATCCTGATCAAATAGCCTGAACTGAATCTAAGCAGATAAGTAAGGGCTGTTTGGGTTTACTATGCCCTTTCTCCACTTGATGACCTGAAGTGAGATTGGTTAGTCCCCAGTTTAGGAACTACTGGGAGTACCCATTGTTGCACACAAACATTAGGATTCCATCTGCCCAGCACATCCTGCAAAAGTTTCATGCAGTGCAAATCACTCACACGGGTAAGTATCAAAATCCTTCTAATATTTCCTTATGCTGGTGATTGTCTTTTCCTCTTTCATAGCCCCCAGGCAATATCCTTCAGGACTCATGTATATGTCTTTTCCTGAGTTAAAGAAGAAAATGCTAATGAAGAAAATGCTTTTACTGGACAATTCTTTCAGTCATTACTGCACTGATGGTAAAAACTGATATTCTCCTAGAACCACTTGTTTTGCTAATCTCACTTAGCCCAGCAGCTTAACCTGCATATAATTCAAAATATTTGAATTTAAGAAAAAAGAGGAATGAGTAGGAATGTGTGTTGGTTAATGAAACAAAATCCTAAACAAATAGTGTCACAGGTTGTAATTATTTAAAGCTTAGAAAGATCTCTGGGAAGGCAATGAAATAAAAAATAATAGGTGAATTCATGAGGGCTGCCATCACCATGAATACCACCACGACCTCATCGACCTTCTTCCCAAACAGTGCTACTTCCTCATTTCGGGATTCAGTTCACAGTCGCTCTCCTGGCCTTTAATGGAAGTGAATGACTTTGGGGTATAAGCAGGGCATGATTATAATACCATAATGAACTACCTCCTGCATGTGTATCCCTTGCCTTGTACTAGAGGGAATTAGAATGACCTCAGCTGTATGTCATGGGCTGTTAGCAGTGAGCCCAGGTACGTGAGGATGAGCTTAGTCTTAACATGGGAATATGTAGTGAGCTGGGGGCTGGACCCATAAAGGACCTGGGGCATGCAACGTGCTATTTTTAGGTGCCTAACAGCTTAGTGAAACTCTCAGTCCCCAGTGTCACAGGCAACACATGAAATGCAAGGAGCATGGACCTTAGAGGTTCCATAAGACCAGGAGGCTTTAGGCATCTCACAAAGGGTATGTCAGACAAGAAGCAGCTGATTTCTTCTCTCAGGGACCAGGGGTCTCTTGAAATTCCTAATCACAAGGGAGCTGGGCACCTAGCTCAGAGTTAAGCTTTCCTTGTGAGGCATCATGCACAGAAACAAATACACCTTCAACCTAAGTCCTTTTCAGGGAGCAGTTTTGAAATGTTTATCTTTTTTGATCTGGAGCAGAGGCTGAAGTTTTTTTGGCTTTGTTTTTTTGGGGGTTTTTTTTGGTCTTTTTTTTCCCCTTCTAAGAACATTGTCCAAATCACTTGGCTATCTGACATGCTGGATGAAATGTTCAATTGCTTCTAGCAAAGAAGTTAAACACTGTATATATAATTAAAGACTCAGAATTTGGCAGCAGATGAGTGAGATGTTAAGGATCGTTGCAATGCTTAAAAATTGGATTGATTTGTCCCAAATCTCTCTGTAGACCTAACCCTAAAAATGCAAACACTGGAGCCTGTATCTAGCAATATTTAAATTTTGTAATGGCTGTAACAGAGTTACAATTCTCAGTGTTGTGCTGCATAGCAATGAAGACTTAGATGACCATAGTATTTGGCATACTAATGTAATTAACAAAATCTCACTCTTGTTACAACATATAGATGACTGTAATTAAAATTATAGCTGGGTAAACCGAGGCACAGAAAAATTCTGTCTTGCAGAAAATCACATGGAAGTCTCAGAAAACGATGTCTACAAATGAACCCCTTTTTGTTTGCATCTTTCTGTTTTCCATTTATATTATTCACCTTCTGTGCTCTGTGAATGTCCACAGGAAGGAAAAATATCTGACACAATGGTCATTGGATGTCACATTCACACATAAATTTGTAAGAGATTATCTCTCCAAAGGTCAAATACACATGAAAATAAAATAATTTAGTTTTTTTTTTTTTTTTAATGGATGTTAGTTAGCTCATGAAATCAGGGCTGTTTGCAAGACACCCATTCCTGTCTAGTTTCTTGCTCTCAGGCACCCACCCACTCCTGGATATGTGTTCTCTCATGTTAGGAGCTCTGGTCTAACCATCCCAATATATAAGGTTATGAAAGGATTTGCTTAAGGCATTTTTATTTTTATCCAGGCAAGCAGTCAGAAGAAGAGGAAGGCAGTAAGGGGGAACAAAATGATCTTGGATTTAACATGGATGAGAAATGTGAAAATGTGTAACTCTAATGCTTGTGCTTTGGGAGACAGTGCTACTTCAGCTTAAGAATGAATGAAAGAGACAAGTGATGTGTAGTTTCTTGTTCAGAATGAAGTAGTACAAGAAGGAGGGTTTGGACAAGGGATTTGACAAATAGGTTTGAGAATAATCTAATGACAATGGACTGGGCAGACTATAAAGCAAATTGGCACTTTCTCATCTTTTTTAATAAGAGAAAAAAACAGACTGAAGATAAGATGAAACAACTGCATCTGTTGAAGGAAGGTTTCTGACAAAAACATTTGACAAAATTTGAATCTGAATCTCACTAAGTCAAGGCAAAGGAGAATAATACAAGGTCAATGCATTTTTCCAGCTTTCATTTCACCTTTCTGGTCAGGCAGTGTGATATGTTAAAACCTTTATTTTCAGTCAGTGTTAAGTGAATGCACAGCTAGAGATGCACCAAAATGATGATATTAATGTAAAAATATATCCCATGAGAGCACTCCTCTGTACCTCCTCATCCCTCCAGCACAGTTAGAACTTCTTCTGGCCAACAAAGCCAATCTATAACTATTATATCTCTTTGTCTCTTTTCATATCTCCTAATAGAAGCACTGTTGTAGCTGCTGGCTAGAAAATTAACCGAGTGAACTCTCTCTGCCTGTCTCTCTCTTCTCATCAGATTACTGGAAAAATCTAACAGTCTCTCCCTCTCTCCTTTTTTTCTTTTCAGGTTGGTAGCACACTGGAGGGGCTTAGACTGAAACAGTTTAATTTTCATATTCTTTACTAGAGTTGGTGAACACATCCTTATTCTCAGCCTTTGTGGGGAATGATGGGTAGACTGTGTGGTTACAGATGGTGATTCAGGAATCTGATTCACTAAGAGAAAAGCAAAATATAAAGCAGCAAAACTGAGAGGAAGCCAGGAGACAAAGCAGTGGTGCCTGGGCATTTTTCTGAGGAGCCTTTGGAGGAGGCTGAACTACAGTGTTCAGGTTTACGGGCAAGAGCACAAACATTCCAGTTAGAATGGATGCAACTGAGGATACAGCATCCCATATACTTAGTTCTTGCAAAACTTCAACTAGCATCTCTTCATGTTTTGTATCACTGTCCATTCTGTTGGAATCCAAAAGTTGTAAAAAATGTCACAGAATCAGAATGGCTTGGGTTTGAAGGGACCTTAAAGATCATACATTTCCAACACCCCTGCCAAGATCAGGGACACCTCTCACTAGATCAAGTTGCTCAAAGCCCCATCCACCCTGACACTGAACGCTCCCAGGGATGGAGAACCCACAATTTTGTGGGCAACCTGTTCCAGTGCTTCACCATCCTCATAGTAAAGAATGTTTTCCTTACATGTAGTTTAAATGTACTCTCTTCCAGCTTGAAGCTGTCCCCCTTTGTCCTGTCACTATTTGTTCTTGCAAATAGTTTCTCTCCATTGTTCTTGTAGGCTCCCTTCAGGTTCTGGAAAGCCATAATTTGGTCACCCCAAAGTCTCTTCTTGTCCAGCCTGACCAATTCCAATTCTCTTGGTCTTTTCTTGTAGTAGAAGTGCTCCATCCCTCTAATCATCTTGGTGTCTCTCCTCTGGACTTGCTCCAACAGGTCAGTCCTTCCTGGGCTGGTGACCAAGGTGGAGTCTCACAAGAGCAGAACAGTGGGTCAGAATCCCTCCTTGCTCTGCCACACTTCTTTGGATGCAGCCCAAAGCACAATTGGCTTTCTGGGCTCCAAGCACACTTTGCTGTCTCATGTCCAGCCTCTCATCCACCAGCATCCCTAAGTCTTTCCAGCAGGGCTGCTCTCTGCCTGTGTTGACACTGGGGGCTGCCCTTACCCAGGTGCAGCACCTTGCAGTTGACCTTGTTAAACCCCTGATATTCCCATGGGCCCATTGCTCAAGCTTGTCCAGGTCCCCATGGATGACACCCTGTTCTTCAGGTGTGTCAGCCACACCACTCTGTTTGGGGTCATCTGCAAATCTGTAGAGGGTGCCCTTGATCCCTCCATCCATGTCATGGATGAATGGATACTACTGAATGAAACTGGTCCCAGGACAGATCCCTGAGGGACAGCACTTGTCACTGAGGCCCATTGGGATTCTGAGCCACTGACCATGACCCTCTGGATCAGATTGTCCAGCCAATTTCTTATCCATCTAACAGCCCATTCACCAAATCCATCTCTCTCCAACTTAGAGAGAAGGATGTTGAGGGGGACCATGTCAAAGGCTCTACAGAAGTCCAGATAAATTACACCTGTGACCCTTCCCTTATCCACTGATGCAGTCACTCCATCATAGAAGGCCATAGGCTGATGAGGCAGGACTTGCCCTTGGTAAAGCTCTGCTGGCTCTCCCAAATCACCTCCCTGTCCCTGATGTGCCTTAGCAGAGTGTCTAGGAGCATCTGTTCCCTGATCAGTAATTTCCAGGGTCCCCCTTTCTAACCTTTTTAAAGATGGGCACAACGGGTTCAAAGCCCAGTTACCTTGGACTTCACCTGACTGCCATGACTTCAAATATCGTGGAGAGTGTCTTGGCAACTGCATCAATCATTCCCTCAGAACTTTGGGATGCATCTTATTAGTCCACAGACTTATATTCATTAAGGTTTCTTGGGTGGTCATGAGCCACTTACATTGGGAAGCACTTTTCTCACAGTCCTCATCCTGCTGTCCATCCACTTGAGAGGTGTGGGAAAACAGGTTGCCTTTTAAAGACAGGCAAAGAAGTTGAGTACTTCAGCCTTCACCTCATCCATTGTTATCAATTTTCCATCATTTGTTATTGAGGGGCATAATTCTTCTTCACATCTTCTTTACCTTCATTTTCTGGTTAACATACATGTAGAAGCCCTTCTTCTTATTCTTTGGGGGGTAGATTTGTAGGTTTTTTGTTTGTTTGTTTTCATTTAGTTTTCTGTTTTGTTTTGTTCTGTTTTGTTTTTTAATAATTAAGAAGTATCCTTCATCCTATTTGGAGACCAAAAATCAACCAGAAAATATGAATCATTTCATGTGTGAAGATACTGAGTAGAAATATTTCTGCCATTCCCTTAGAAAAGATGCTTGGTGCAAGTATGAAGCTACAGGCTACTTTTCTTTCTCTTCTTAAAAAGCTTATCTAATCAAAAATTTTGGTTGGAAAAAACAGTAATATGGGTTGAGGAAGTAAGTTGATTTTGTAGGGATTGACTTAGCAAGATAAAAGCATCTTTTGGGGGAATGAGATGGTCATATAGCAGCAAAAAAAGTATAATCTTTTAATAACAGGAAGAAAACTTGAAAAGTTCTGAAGACTTCAGAAATTAGGCCAAGAATTAGATTCATATTCTTGATGTTCACTCCTCTAAAATGGTTTGTTTTTTAATTTTTCATCTTAATTAGTCATGTCTTAGTATCAAATGAATCAATTAGTCAAAATGTCTTAGTATCAAAAATGCATATATTTAATATTTGCTTTCAACATATACTCACAACTCTTACCCTTAGGTGTGAACAGACCAGATCACAGAGGGGAGACCTGGACCCCATGTGAGAAGGGGAAGATCAGTAAATTGCATTTTTGTGAAGTTGCTGGTCTTATTCTACAGTTGCTACATGCATCTGGATAAATTAGCTCAAGCAATTAAGTAAACAAATTTTTTTTTCCACCTGAGGGGTCCACAGACCTGCTTCATTTGGTCCACTAATTTTCAATGATTTCACCCAGGCTGGAGTAAGAAAAATTAGCTGTCCTGGCAGCTCCTGAAAATCAGCAGCTGACAAACACTTGCTAGGACATCCATGTCTCGGGAATGCAGTCTCCCACTCATCTTAAATGTGTGGATTTCCTCTGCTTGTGGCTGGCCAAAGGTGCTCATAGCCTCTAGGGATACTCCCAAACAGTTTCTGTCCCAAAACATTATGGAAAAACATGGAAACAGGAAGTTTATGAAGAAGTCTTTTATTCCTTGCTGAAGGAGAACTTGATGGATAATTTTGTGAAATTGTGATTTTAATAGAAATGCTCACATATTGGCCTCAAAGTACTTATGCCCAAATTTTAGTGTTTTGGTTTGTTTGTTTTGTTGGTTTTTTTAAATTTCCAATATATTAAAGGCAAAGTTCCCCTCAGGCCTTCTGGCCTGAGAAGTGTTGTATGGAGCAGTGACAAAAGAATAGTTGAAAATAAGCAAGTTGAAGTGTTGAAAGGCATGAAGAAGTCTGGCATTATTCTTCACTCATTCCTTTCAATGCCATGGTATCTGAGGTTGGACAAGGCAGCCCCAATTTACTCAGCTAAAAGGTGGGAGTGATAATAGTACTGCAAGTGAGTTGTTGAGAGATTTATTTAATTAATGGTACCAAAAGACTTCAAAATCCTTAGCTAGATAATGCCCTAAAAGTATCACATTTCCTTCAATAAAGTTTGCTTGCCAGCTGGGAGTACCTGCTCAAGATACAATTTACAGTGTTACACAAATTAGAAGATACATAACAAGGAGAAATAAGAAAAATCATTTTGGAGTACTAATTTGATTTTTTAGAGAATTCTTTAGGCTGGTGACTGTAGATCTATCACACAGACTGAGGAATCATTACAATGATTGCAATGCCTTAAAGCAATGGGCAAGCTCAGCATTAAGGCTCTTAATTAGGAACACTGAAAATAATATTTGTTCCTTCTATGCTCTAGAACCAGCACTCTAAAGTATCTCCCTAATATAAAACACATTATTTTCCTTCTTTCCTTTTACCCTGGTACAAATTACAGTGGAACTCAATAATGAGTAGATAGAGCTGAATTTTTCAGTTACAAAAGGAAGCAGATGAGGCAATAATTGCTCTTGCTTTCTCTTTTGAGGGATACCTCACTCAGTATTATGGCCTGAGAGAGTCACAATTAATTGATATTATAGATACAAGTTTGGGAGTGCTCTAATATTCAGAGAGCTTTGTGCACAAAACATCACTTATGAAAATCGACTTCATTATTGTCTTTATTTTAACTGGTGTTCAGAAGAGAGCAGAGATGTGAGGAATGCTGACTTAACCTGGGCTTTGGTCTCTGCTGTTACCTTCTGCCCCAGATTTTATTTAGCTAGTTTGATCCTTCCTTATCCTTCAAGTCTCTCTCATTTTTTTTTATTACTGTCTTGGGTCTAATGTCTCTTTCCTGGTCTTTCTGTCCTGCCTTGTTTTTCCACTCTCAAGGTCCCTCTTTCCATGGTTTCAAGAGGGCAGAAACCTCCTGCCAGTCATCCACCAGAATCTGGCAGCTGGTGTTGGTGCATCAGAGACAAACACGTACCTGCCATGTGAAATAACTTCCTAAGGGCCAAATTCTGCTTGCATTAGTAATGCAAACAGTGCCATTAACTTCACTCTGAATTGATGCTGTTAATTAACATGGTGTTATTTTTCTGTTATTTGTGGTTCTTTTCAAAAGTCATCAAAAATCAGAACAAAAAAAAACAATGTAATAACGTTCTACAAATTACTTTAATTATGGAGTAATATTAAAAGGTATCTAAAAATAAATTAAATATTTTCTTCATGTTATTCCAGTTTTGCAATGCTGTGGTTGCCAGAGCATAGTTACACTATTGCAGTGAAACAATGAGGGTTCATGAGATTCTTATATTCTTCAGTTTTTCGCCACACTATATAAGCTCTAAAACCCAACAACAACAACAAAACAACACCTCCCAAACCCCAAACCACAAAGAGATATTTAACTGATTATTTTACATGCTGACAAGGCACTTAATTCCAGATTTTACAACGTGTTAACATTTTTTCTTGGTTTTCTTTTTTTTTTTTTTCTTTTTTTTTTTTTTTTTTTCTTTTCCTATTTTTTCCCCCCTGATCTGGGGCCACAGCCTAAAATAGCAGAGGACCAAGACAGGTTGTGGGGCTAGTTGCACTGGATTTTTAGAAGCCCTTCCACTCATGACAAACTCACAGATGCCAATGCTGCAGAACAATGGACACATGCTTATTTTTTGCCATTTCATTTTTACTCTTAATTCTGATTGAATGTAAGATTTCAAATAAAGGCTTGAAAAATTTTACCTGAAAGAGGAAAAAGCAAAAAGCTGTGAGAAAAAGAAAGCAGATTTCCACTGGAGACTGTTTAACAACCTGAACTAGAGCTGTCAGCACCATGAACCTACTGCTATAAGATCATGCAGATCTCTTGTCACATCCCAGAGTATTTGCATGCTCTGCTCTTTGCCACATCTGAAATACTTATTCTTGATCTGGTTTTATTTCAATTCTGCTCCATAAGAACCACATTTTCTTTTAGCAAAGCAGAAGATATTTGTTAGAACATTTTATAATTCTTTATTTAAAATGGCAAGATATTCAGTTCCTTCTTGGATATTAAACATTATCCTCATGGTTACAGATGAGAGAGGCACATGTCTCAAATTCAAGATTAATCCTTTCCTCAGGTGATATATATAAAGGGAAATTTCCAAGGTTAAGTGTACATCCTATGCAGTTTTAGCTGATTACAGTTTTATGAATGCAATTTTAAGAGGCGCTTAATTCCCACTGAAACCATCAAAAATTTCCATCTACTATGCACACCTCGCTGTTACAGACTGTTTTTCAAATGGACCTTTATTTCCAGTAAAAAAAAGAAGCTGCAGTTCTCCCCCAGCAAATCTGTGGAATCATTCCAGCTTTATAAACTTCCTCTTTTCTTTACCCCATGAGCCCAGGTAAATGTGGAGGGCTGTTCAATAAATAAGCAGAGCTCAGAGCACCCAGAAAGCACCAATGAGAAATTCGGCTGATGGCGCTGGCTCACTAAAGTTATACTCACCACAACAGACAAAACATGTAACTATTTTCAGTCTCTACTGTCTCAGTTCCTTTTTCCCTCACAGGTAGGCAAGGCAGCAGTCTATTTTAGGCATTACAAAATCATTTCCATGGTGGGAGGGACTTGTGGAAAATTACACCCTGTTCAGAGGGGACAGACACAGTCTGGCAGCATCCTCTCAATTCTAGAGGGGGTAGGTGTCTAACTCCTCAAAAAAGAATATATTTGTGCAGGTTAGGATTTTCTCTACCCCCATATGCTCAATAAATTCAGCCAGAGGAAGTGCTGAGGGGATTTCAAGCAACATCTTTATCATGGGTTAGTAAAGTGCCGAAGGCAAGTGTAATCAACCCCATGATTCAAAAGAGAAATGACTCAGAAGAAACAGACTGTAAAGGGGATTTTTTTTCTTAGAGGACTCCCACACAGGACCCTATGGTTCTCCCATACTCCACCATGAAGTGAATAGTGCTCCCAACAGCTAGAATGTCTCCACAAAAAAAAAAAAAAAAAAAAAAAAAAAAAAAAAAAAAGAAAGTGTGTTATTTCCTGTTTTCTTCAAGCCCCAATTCTGTGAGTGCTTATATGAAGTTGTAACCTGTTTCTAGCTGGAATGGCAACACAGATGATTATTTTGGGTAAGACTGCAGATAGCAGAAACTCTCATGGTGCTGTCTCCCCCACAAGTAATTTTCTTTTTCCATTCAAGCATCCTTTTCTCCTTGCTCCAATATTTACTCCAGCCCTTCTATTTCCCAGGATGACATCTGCCCTGGGATCTGTGTATAAAGTTCCTGAACTGTACGTAAAGTCATGACATTATAATGTAAGAACTTTTGACATTCACAGAACTCATTTACATTTACAAGCATCATCCAGAGAATCTCACAAAGCCCAGTGAGCTGCCTTGGAGAAGTGTTTATCAGTCTAGCCTGTTTTACAGGTGAGGAAACTGGGGCAGAAGTTTTCCCAAACCTGACAGAAAGATTTTTCCAAGGCCAACTAGTGAGCCAGAGGTGGAAGGAAGAGGATAACCCAGGAGCTACTGACTCCAGCCATGTTGTCACTGCACCAGGCAACTCTGTTTCAAAATGAAGAAGCCTTTTCATTACAGAACTTAAATGTCTCAAAATCTGATAATTTCAATAGCTCTATTCTCTACTGCTTTCAAGAGGGAGAGATTTCTGATGTTTTCCATCCATCAGTAAGTGAAAACATCTCAGGACTCCCATGTACAGTGACATTTTTTTCCCTCCTTTCCAGCAGGTGGAAGTGGTAACAGACTCAAGAAAGAGCTATTCCTTGTTGAAGTAATTGAGGGCAGCAGGAATAAGAGCCCAGGAGTGTTCAAATGCTAACAAGAATGTATCAGGAATACATACAACATTTAGCAATTCACAGAAATTCAAGGTTGTCGAGTTCTTGTGAGTATTGCAATATATTATGAGTAACTTAATGACCTAATTTAAACAATTCTTTCTCTGCATTTATTAGGTATTGTGTATCATCTTTTTCCAGCTTCCAAGAATACAGTGTCTTGCAATTGAAATTTGTGAATGATGTGTGCCACAGGCAGTGGGCGATGAGAATCTCAGTTCCTATTGAAGAGACAGAGACAGAACCAGTGTAGGAGGTCGAGTTTCTCTTGTAGTTTTGTGGCCACTCAGTTGCAAAGTCAGCAGTACCAGAATCTAATGTTTCTCAGGTTATTCAGGGCTTGAAATCTGGGAGTTCTGCTGGCATCAGTTTTTCTTGCAGGATCTCTGCCACTTGAAGTGGTAGATTCCCAGCAATGTGTATCTTTACTCTTGTGTTTTATTCATCACTGGTCTAGAAGATAATTTTCATTATATGATAGCTGTGCAATTTTTTTTGCTAGTTTATATTGAACTCCAATGACTCTTTATTTTTATTGCCTGGAGAAAGTTTTGCAGTTTTATTTCCTGTAAAATGGAAAAGCATAGTACTATGAAAATACAGAAAAGGGAAAACTCATGAAATGTAATTAATTGTTTAAAAGTCATGAACCTTAAGTGATTTTACCTTCCAGAATATAGCAATAATATTGTTATTTAGTGAGAACTTAAAAAAAACTTCTAACTTTCTACCTTCTGTGCCTCTTAGCGAACTTATCCCTGTCACTGTCATCACCACCTCACACTTCCTTATTGTTGTCCCTTTCCAGTTTGCAACATTCTGTACATCCTAAAACCCATATGCTGGCTTTGAGCCTGAAAAACACAAGCCTGATCTTTCTGATGTGGAAGTTTCTAAGTGAAACAAAAGCTTAAGAAAGAGGAGAAAAATTATTGAATAGAGGAAACAGCCAAGAGCAACTGCTCCAATTGACTGCGGAGGGCAGTCATCCTGGTTTTGGGGTGGCTGTTTCACAGTGTAGAGTGATATGGCCTCTGGTATGCCTGTAATAATAATGGGGGAAGAGAGATGCACCTCTCCCTTCCCAAAAGCCCACATCTGTTTCAACTTCAGTGAACTACACACACCTGACTCAACTATCCCAACAGCACTATAGCACTGAGTGTGCCAACAACCCACTGGGCTGATCAGTGACTGCCAAACCCAAAAGTGTCCTGGTACAGCCCTACAACAGAAAACATCTCACTGCCACTGCTGCTGCCACAAGGCAAGGAGAGCAAAATCACAGGAAGAAGAAAAAGTGGGGAAAACACAGGAACAAGCAAAAGTAATAGCCAGGTGTGATTTTCTGTTGGTTTATGAGGTATTATTAATATTTGGAAATGCACCATTGGCTCATAGGAGGTTGAAGAAAATTTGATAGACCTATGTTCTTTTGAAATCTAAGATTCTGTCAAAAAATGAAAAGCTTTGTGAAACTGGGCAGGTTTTGCAACAATTTCATTTAGTGGAGACTTTTCTGATGATTCCAAAACATCCCATTCCTACACTTTTGGAATTAAACACTTGGACTTGTCACTAATAAAGAAACCCAGCTTTAAAAATTTCAGATAATAAATGTATCAACATTAAAAATTAAGCAAGCACTACAATGTGAATGCCTTGAAATTATGATTTTCTAATTTAACTTCATGGAGAGTTTGACAACAGCTTAATTTTTCCTCAAAGTCAGAGCCAGTTTTGTATTCTTAAATTCCTTTGTGAGGTAGAATATCTACTTTCTACATAGTGTTAATGTTTCACAAGGGCAAATGTTGTCAAAACCTGATGAATAGGAGAACAGGGCAATTGTGCCTCTGAAGCTTAATTGGAGTAGAATCATTCAAGTAGGGATTTCAGACCCTCTGTAACTTGTTTTCCAGGATAATGAGATGCACAGAAGGGAACTTAGATTTCTCTGAATGAAAAATTTTAAGAATCTGGTTACATTTTATGGCAAACTCAGACTGAGCTTTGAATTTCTCATGAAAATTTATTGGAAGTTGATGTGAAAGCAAGTTTTGTATTACATACTATGTCCATTCAAAAGCTTTGGTTTCTAACATCAGAGGTGAAAACTTGCTTCCACTGGGTGGAATTTAATTTGGTTTGAATGAATTCTTGTCCCTGTCTTTCCACTCATCCCTTTGTCTTCTTCTAGGTCTTTTTTTTTTTTTTTCTTAGTGCTGTTTTGATACTGGTGTATTTTCCCATTCCTGGGTGAAAAAATGTTCTCCTCCTCCTTCCTGCAGCCATTTGGAGCAGACAGCCATTTCTCTCTGCCCATGATTTTTCATATGTAACCTGAAAATAAAAATTAAAAAGCTTTTTCTTTTGACATTCTGAATGTTACTCCCATCTTGTTATTAATGGGTTTTTGTTATTCTTCAGTAAATGTTTCATTTAACACAGTAAAGCCTTTTGGGGTAGCCTTTATATGATAGAAATTATAAAAATGGATTTACATTGTGTTGTGAATGATGATACTTAAACTACTCATATGCCTACATTCTTCCTCAACCTCTAGTCCTTTATAAGAGAATGGAACATACTTAAGGAAAACAAGATTAATTTCCTTAAAAACCTCTAAGCTAATGCATTGTTATGTTTGTTACTGTGGTTTCTGTGAGAGGAGAGGAAGATGGATAACAATGTGGGCACTTCTAAAGCAAAGCATTTCCAAAGCAATACCCACATCAGTGGCTGTTTTCTGCACCAGCTTTCTGCTTCCTTCCTTCCTCTTCCTCTTTCTGCTTGATTCATGACAAAATGTGAGATCCTATGCAGCAGGAAAAAATAATTTTCTCACATGGTGGAATTTTACTGATCTCAGAGTGTGAGTGGGCTACCATGGCGCACTTGTGTGTGCTAGCAGAGACAGAAGCTCTGTATGCAGGACTCAACACCAGTGTAATGTATCTGTGCCTAGATCCTCTGAAAATCTGACAAATATTAGGAAGAAGATGTAAATTTTGATGCTAAAAGTTTGCCATTCAAATATCTGTGTCTTTAAGCAACTTGAAAATTAAGAGACTTCTTTTTCAAAAGCATGATCAACAATGCGCGTTACCTAAATCAGTCTCCAAGATCTTGTCACTAGCCAGACTAATAATCCAATATTCTTTCAACAGTCTTCACAATAATGGACATATTTTCAGCTTCCTCAGGTCGGGCAACTTATCAAAGAGAACTATGTGGCTCCATGCAGAGCTGCAAGTGATTCTTAGCAGCTTACCCTCCAGTACCTCATGCAGGGACTTGTGCTACATTCCCGTGGATTATGGACTTCATCAGAATCTTTGAAATGAAGTAGTTATCCAATATATACAGGGATCTCACAGGCAGCTAAAACTTTATTGACACTGGGGGAGTGCACACATTTATTTATTAAATAAGAAAACATCTTATGCACATGCCCAGAGACACATGAGCACACACATGCCATCAGAGAACATGGGGATAAGGAAATCTGCAACATTATCACCTGAGGTAGAAGAGATGAGGGAAAGAGACTTCTGTGCACCACACTTATTTTACCCCTGCTTTTCATTACGTGGATAACCTTAGAACTGTTCTTGTTAGCATTTAGAAAAAGGGAAAAATCTAGCCTCCTGCAGGGGAGCTATTATTGCTAGACTGTACTAGCATTATCTTGCTTATGGGGGGGCATATTGTTTATGCAGTCTATTTATCAGTGTAGGAATATATCTACCAATATAGCAATATCTCTGCAGTAATGGCTTACAAGAATAAAAGAGTTTTCATGAACACAGAGTTGCTGCCTGTAGCATGTACATCTGAGATACTAAAGGATTATTTACCTATCATTAAGATATGGATTTTTTTATCTAGTCCAGTTTTTCTTGCAGCAGAAATCATATTAAACTCTCTAGCTATTATATCTAACATCCATTGGGCACCTTTTCATTCTGGGTAACCTAATATAAATGAAGAAAATAAATCCACAGCAATTTGTTGAGGCTCCTTTTTCCCCCTGCCCCCTCCTTCTTTTTCTGAATTAAATTCACATAATAAAATCCAAGGGTTGCATTTCACTCACATCCACTTCAATTAACATGCATGACTTTGTATGAAATTTTTAATGGAAAAAAAAAGCTAAAACATAATATTTTTAAACCGTTGTGTAGGGTAAAAGTGCTGCACACAACACAATGTGCTTATATGTCACACAACAGTCAGATGGGCTTTAAAATTCAGTGTGAGCCTTCCAAGTGCTCCATTTCTCTCATTTTTTTCCCATTATGGGGTGTCTTTTAAGAGATTTTAGTGATTTTAATTTAATGAAATATTGTTCTATAATGTTGCTTTAGGAAGGTGTTTGCTTGTCTGAAACAACCTGGGCAATATAACAATAATATAACAAAACCATTAATAATAGTAGACATATAATGGCTGAAATGTCTATACAATAGTAGACATATAATGGCTGAAAACCACAGTCAGTCAAGAGATTCTAACGCAGTATTTGGGTTTTTTCTCTTTAATAGTGGATTTCTGATGAATGGTAAATTTTTATATATTTTTTAACATTGCTTTTTGTTTAAAATTTCCAATTTGTGCTGAAAGACAAAGGGTAGTTTGGATACTGATAAAATAAATTCATAGGAAAATTGTAAACAATGAAGAAATGATTTAGTAATATTTTTCACTAGGGAGAAAAATATTTTCTGAGAATAACATATGAGGAGTAGATGTAAAATTTGACTTCATTAGTCCATTAACTGTATGTGCAAATCAGCTCATTTTCATTGCCTTTTTGGTGCCCCAGTTTAAAGTGTCCCCCACTTATCCAAGGTGGGTCTAAAAGATAATAACACAGAGACTCCTGGTTATATATCATATTCTGCCTCCCTTCTGAAACTTTTGGTGTTTGGCATCTGGGGCAGCATTGGCAGAGCAGAAGGAGAATGAGATTTCTCCCATCTTGCTGCATGCAAGACATTTGCAGCAAGGAAATAATGAAAATTATTTCTAGTGTCTCACCTTAGGTTGGCTGAAAAAATTGTCCTGTGCCATATAAAGAAATCTTTGATTATGCCTTATGGCACTGGAGCAAGAAGATGTTGCACTTTTAGTCAGAGTTGGAGTCAGAGACACCTGTTCCTTCATGTGAATAACATAGAAGTAGGCATCCTGTTTGGGCCATGGATCAACCTGCAAAATCATGAGTTTTTCCAGCTAGGTATCTCACATGATGACTTCAACCATCTGAAGTGATTCAAAGGGGTATAACTCTGCATGTTATTTTGGCTGTGTCCTGTTGGGGGGGTCTTTGTTTAATTCAGTTGTATGAGGGTTTCAGCCCAGGTCCCTCCCAGGCTGCCCCTTTGAGTCCTCCTAGAGGAATAGTGGCAATAACCAGGGTGTTACAGGAAAGACACATGGACCAAGCTCCTCCTGGGAGACAGTGCTCTGCACAAGTCACAGAAGAAAAAGGGGACCAGAAAACACAGGGGTTTCAGTGGTACCCAGGGGATCAAATTGGTTTTTTCCTTCAAATACTGGAGGGATCTATTTGTTCTTTATTGACCTTTCTTCATCCTAATCCCTTTTTCTTTTGTAATAGATTTAAGAGAATGAAGTCCTCCTAATAAGGCTGATTTGAGAAAATTAGAGACTCTGCTGACTTATTTAAGGGCATGTGTCAACCTAAATGTTACCTTATTCCAAACCTCTCCTGCAATACAGTCATATCTCCTATAATAACTAAACACCACTGAAATACTATAGTCAAGTCTTGTGTTCTACTTTTGTAGATGCATCATATACATACAATGATACTATGTTTATTCGTTCTGTTTATTGGTTTGAACATGATTTTTAATGTGTAACATAAAAAGAGGTTTTCAAGTTTAATTGGACTGTCAACCCCATAATGCTCATCTTTATCTCTGGCCCCTTTTACTTCCAGACTAGCATTTTTTTATAGGATAGCCACACATAATAAAGCATCCAAACAACTTTTTCACGTCATCTTCAATGAATTCAAAGGATGCAACAGTTTGCACACTCCTCTGCACACATTTTATTAATCCCACTTTCATTCTACAAGGCTACAGCGAATCATGTCATAAATATCTGTCTTGCACTCATGAGTCAATATATTATTTTCTTCTATGGTCCCCCCTCCAACTCGTAGCTTAAAAATCTGGAAAAAAGTGTTCTGTGTTCTATTTTCTTATTTTAGTAAAATTTTAAAATGTTACAGAAAAAACACTTCCAAAACTGACAACATCTCTCAATCATATGGTGTTATTTTTAGAAAATCAGAGAATATGATTATGTACAATAAATATATAAGATCAGGCTCAAAGCTGGCATAAAATAGACACTTAAACAAATGGATATATGCCATCTTGCACCTATCAATGCTCTGTTCCAGAGAACATGATGCTGAAAGCCTCTTACAGCATTATATAATTTTTAGACTCACCTAACTGATTTTATTAAATTAGTTTTATTTGACCTCATGTCAAATATCTTATTTTTGAAAACAGACTTTTAAATATTCACACAGTTCAAGCTGAATCCATATGCAACTGTTTGTGTGATATTGAGTGTGTGTAAATTAAACAGTGTTTGTGAACCCTATCAGCCTTTGCTGACCACAAAACTGAAGACAGTAGTTTCCTCAGCTGGACAAAATTTCTGTTCAAAATCTGTTCCACTGGACTGTATATCCAGGATGAAACTGTCTTTTGCCCTCTTCTTTTCCCACACATCTTGTCACAATAAAGATCTGGGTACTTCATGTCATCATTTGTAATTTGATGCTAAATTATTGGGATATGGAAATACACTACCCTTTTTGTAATAGGATTCTCTTCTTGCTATGTTCTTTCCTTGAATACTTATTTTTCAGCCAGTAGGTCATCAACAATAGATGTGAGACTCAGTCACCAATGACATATGTGAGAGCTACTCTGAGGAGACCATACTCATCTTGTGGTCAGATTGGTGCTTAGATTTTAAGCCTAAGAGTTAAACAAAAAACCAGAAATTTTTATTTTTGGTTCAATAGCCCAACAATTCTTTAGACTGTTCTCAGCAGATTTTTGGCCCTGAGTAGTGGCATGTGGCACAAACTGACTTGTGATATTTTTTTTCTGCTTTGGATGTCAGAGGTCTTGTGAGATCATCTGTTTTTTCCTAAAATTCCTGCCATCTTGAGCCAAAACCTCATGAGAATAGTTGTTCTTGGAACATTTTTTTAATATGAAAACCAGAATGAGAAAAATAGGCCTCTCTTGGTTTTGGACTTGACCCACAACAAAACCCAATACTTTGTTTAAATACACATATTCTGATCTGAGGTCTCCTTGCTACCCTCCCTCCCCTAACAAGCACAAAAGGAGTTTTAATTTGTAAGGTTCTTCTTGTAACAGATTCCAAGTGGTATCATATTCCATGGGCACTTTCTAGACTCCTTGGCTTCTTTCTATTTACTGGTTTTGGTGTTGTTGTCTTTTGGTTGGTTATTTTTGATTCTTTAATTAAGAAGTACATGTTATTTAACAATTAATACAATACCTGTGACTGCTTGTGTAGCATAGTGTTATAAAAGCAAATTAAATATTTTTATTGTTATCTCTTATGTGTTAGCTATTATTCCTTACAAGAAAATGAAGAAAAGACATCCAAATCTTTTGAGGAGAGACAACAAAAAACTGTCAATAGATCATTCTAGATCAGATAGCAGAAGCTAATGCCAAAAGAGATGTATTTGGACAAGAAACTAATTTTTTAAAAGGATTATGCTATGTACATAGATAAAAAGACTATCCAAATGTAATCTTCCAATATAAAAGAGGTTTTGATGTAAAAGTAGAATCTGTGACTTAGCCAATCTGAAAGGAAGAAATTTTTATTTCTGGGGAATTTTTTTTCCACAACTATTATTTATTACAGAGCCTTTATCTTTAAATGAGATCCTGCATAAAAAACCACTGAATTACTTAGACACACCTGATCCACAGGTTCATTTTTCAGATTCCCATATGAAAAACAGGGGAATTCTCATAAGAAGAATAACAAACCTTTTCAAGCCAAGCTGCCTAGGACTTACATACATGAAGATGGTAAACCACCTTCAACCATGTGCCTTTTGAGCTGCATTTGACTTGCTGGACATTCAGGTGCACCTTCTGTGTTGGGTGTAACTTCTCTGACCACTTGCCTGATGATAATGGAAGGTCTTTTCTAAGCCAAATCCCCAGCTCCAGCTGATGGCATCCTGTAAGATCAGACACTGCTCTGTGGAGGAATGGTGCTGGTGTCATGGTCGGTTCTGCTCCCTGATCAGTTCTCAGAACTTCCCTACCCTTTGCCTCTTTAACAATTTCAGCTTAGCCTGTGAAAAAAAAGCAAAGTTTAAAAAAAAAAAAAATATAAAAAAAAAAAACAAAGAAAAAAAAAAAAAGTTGCTTTCTATGTCAGGAAAGTTAAAATCTTTCTTCTAAGCCATAATTACCAACAATATCAGCCATTGTTCTGTAATGAGGTTTGATGTTTTAAACTACAAAGACACACATTTAAGATATAGAACAGTGTTTCTTGGTTTTGTATGTAGCTTTCTAATTCTAGAAATTGTTTCTCTTTATTTGATTTAAATCTGAAGGCAGGAACACATTGTAGATACAAGTGCATGCAGTATGGACAGATCAAAAGGAATTAATCTATACAGGTATAGATAAAAGAAGCAGGAATAAATGCAATGAGTATGAGGGCAGGGAAGAAGCCAAATATAAATAAAAGAGAATATGAGAAGATTGTTGTATTAGGTTATTACTATGAGAAATTAAACTACTTTAAGATCCTCAGATGTAAGATACTATGTAAGTATAAAGCTTTGGGGTTTTTTGTCTAAAATTTGAGTTGAGGGAATGCAGTCTGAAAGCAGCTCCTAAAGATGATTATATGAGGCTATGGACACAATTTCTTCCAGATATCATGAATTTCAGTGTATTGCTGTGTTATTAAAAGCAACCAGCAGCGTGAACCTGCTATATTATTAACATCTTACATTAGCCTTAATAGTTAATCCAGTATTCATATGCATATTGTGGGCTCTTCTTATAAGAGAGAGTAACAGCTTTCTAAATGCTTTTAAGATTTCCAGGAATAAAATTAAGGCATGTTTAAGTACTTGTTGGAAACTGTGTACAGAATTCTGAGTAAGAGAGTTATTGCATTGTATCAGGACCCTTAAGAGATTCAGCTGAGAAATAAATTATGTAAACAATGCAATATGTGTGTGTGTCTACAGCTGTATATCAATATCACCTATATCTATGTATACAAATATCTCTATCCTTTTCTGTCAGTCTGGAATGTGTTATACTGGAGACACTGAACTTTTCAAAAGAGATGCAAGACATGTTTTTAGTGTTGCTTCAGAATTCAGAAGCAAAACAAAAACTGGATAAATACTTCATTACATTTTATAAACAATCTGCTTTCTGATAATTACTATGGAGCAACTTTTCATTCTTTTTAATGAAGTTTGAATGCATATGTGGGAATTAATTTTGGTGAAAGAGTTCAGTTCAGATGAGATTTGTTGGCGCCCACGCGGTGCCGGCAGTTACGGTGAGTGCTGGTGGAGGAGAGGAGGGCAGGTGCCAGTCAGAGGCTGCAAGAACAATCTACCTCTGCCCCTTGGTCCTGCAGGGAGTTCTACCAGAGCTGCATGAAGGCCCCACATTCAGCTTGGTTGCAGGTTCAGATTGGATTTCCTCTCTGCAGCTACTCCACACTCCGCTTGCACAAAGTCCAAACATCTGTGTTTAATGTGAACAGAGTGGATTTCAAGCTTAATTCTTCTCTTTGTCTCTGTGTGTTTGAGTGTGTGTGTGTGTGAAATAATCTTTCTAGAATACTTTATTGCTTTCCTAAATCTTTCATAAGTTTTGCATCCTTACAATTTATTTTGGTATGAAATACACAATCAGTAAAAAGCCTTGTCTCCTGTCCTGTTTCCTACTCTGCCTTCAGAACATACTATTATTTGTATTGTCTGGAAAACAGATTGAAGACCTAACTGAAATATTGATAATCATCAACATCTTTTTTTACAAGTTATTCTAGCACAGGTGTTTCAGGTGTAGAAATTCCTGCTGATTTTTGGTGGGTTTTTTTAAGAGGACTGACAGGAAAAAATCACTTATAGGACCATAAAGATTGATTTTTGAACTCTCTCTCTCAGCAGTGTTATATGTCCCCCTCCATTTATGATGCTTTATGTCTTATATAAATTGGGCACAATATTAAACCTTGTGAGAGAATGGAAGGAAAAAAATCAGGGAGTAAATAGCTGGTTTGCTTATCACGCCTCCCAGTTTGATTTTGATAGGTTCTGGAGAACACAGGTGTAGGATACTGAATTATAGAAAATAAAAGACTAAAACATAACAAAGCTACCTGAGGGTTTGGCTGAAGTCCCTGTGCAAACTGTGATTAACTGAATACCTGCCCAGGAATGCTGGTTTGGCAAGAGGTTATACACACATGAATGAATCTGTCTGCATACTTAGACACTGCAGTTAAACTTCTTTCTTATTAAAAAAAAAAAAAAAAAAAAAAAAAAAAAAAAAAAAAAGAAAAAAAAAAAGTGCTATTTTCAAAGTTGTTCAATATAGTTTGAGTCTCTCTGTTTTGATTTAGGCTCCTCATCCTCAGAAGTGACAAGTGTCCTACATGTGAAAAATAAAGTGGGAAGAAGAGAAGAAGCAGCAGTCAAAGACATGCTTGGGTACATTAAAGCAATGTGGCAGTATTTATTCCTAAGAATCAGTGTTCCTGTTCCTCTGGGAAATGGAGGCTGATCTCAGCCTAAAATGCTGAAGGTCTATTGATGTAAATTTACCTGAGCTTATATCTCAAAACCTACAAGACCACCAGTGAAGAACCAGTCACATATTAATGGAATTTAACAGAAAATATATAGAATATACTGACACATACTATGGATTAAACATAAACCCAGAATTTTCAGCAGAGCCTAAGGGAGCTGAAAGTCAGTGGTTTGTGAGCACATGAGGGTTTGCCCATGAGGAAAGACAGAGCAGCACACAAGGAAAAGTCTGTCTGCTGCAGTTACAATTCTGAGAGTAGACACAGCCTCACTTATACTAACAGCCTCACTTAGAGGACTAACTATAAATTACATTTCAGGTTAATTTAAACTAATCCAGGCTGAAGATGTCTGGACAATGATTATGTGTTGGTGTCCATTGGACTGGTTTCTATATGTTCTAAAGCTGTATAAGATTGTGGGGACATGGTACAGTCAGAGGGGAAAAGTCATTGCTGGCTAATAAAGAACTTACCTTCTGATTATATTTCTGGTCTTTTTACATTTATTTTTTTATTGCTTTCCATGCATATTTAATATGTGCTAATAATTTGGACCCTGGAAATTACCCATACAGGATAAGCCCAAAGCCATTTTACTCTCTTTCCTTACTTCCATTAAATGTACATTTCCAGCTGGGAACACCATAGCAAACGTGTCCTGCACAGAAGAGCACATGATGGTCCTGGATGCCTCTGGCTCACATGATGTGAGATGGTTAGAAATTTCCCCTGCTTTTCTTTATGCAGGCATGTTGTGCATGGACTTGCAGAGGAGAGGGACCTCGCCCTTGATTTATAATCAAGTCATGAGATCATCTATGCTCTAAAAGAGTCTATTGTCCAAATCTTGCTAGTTTTTCTCCAGGAAAATTTTGCCAGTGTGTGGAGAACTGGCCCCAAAAAATAGTTTTCCTTCACAGACATTTAAATGATTTCTGACCCTTCCTAGATTTTAGTCTTTTTATTTCCTCTACCTTTTTTCTAATTTTCCTGAAAATTCAAGCTTTCCCAATAGCAATTATTTTTTACCAGCAAGAGAGTTCTGGTACTTGCTGCAGTTGGGGGGTGAGAAAACACATTGCCCTAAAGCTGCTGAATCAGATAATATTTTTAATTTATTTTTGTGTGATGGTGGAAGCTTCAGAAATATATGATTTTGTTTTTGTGTGTGTGGTGGTGGTTGTGTGGCAAGTGAGTGAGTGAGTCCAGTAATCTGCTCCCTTTAGCAGTTATTCCTAGAATCGACCTCACCAGGAGGTCACCAGGTTCATGTGACAGCTACTGGTGAATAATTTTCTTCTGCATATCTCACTCAGAAACATCCCTGTTCACCATTGTGATTAGTTGTTTTTTTTTATTGCAAGATTTTGCTAAAGATTTCCAGGCATCCTTCATTGTTTTACTACAATGGGCAACTGAAATCTGCCCATATAGGAGCATACCATCCCTAATCTCTGCATAGAAGTGCTCACTATACACAAAAAACACCCATGTAGCAATTAAATTCAGATACTTGGTGGAAAACAGCCAGTTCATTTTGCTCCTACTTGTTTTGAGAAAAAGACTTTCCCCCACCTTCATCTGAATAGGCAAGATTGACATAAAAAAGTACTTCAAGAGATGAACTTGTCTACATGAACACAAATACAGTGAGTTTCTGTATATCTTTAAATGTTTTATATGTCCTAGTCATATATAATTTATTGTGTTGTGAAGCTGAGCCCTTCTTTGAATGAAAATTTTACTGTCAGAGCCTGGGGTACTTTAGTCTGATGATTTAAAACTCTCAATGCGCTTGTAGCAAATAGCACTTTTTATTACAGCATGTTTGTCCAAGAGGTCAACTTTCAGCACAGCAGGATTCCTTCCCACTGTAGGATTATTTCTGATGGCAAGAATCTCCCATCTCTTAATTCATCTGGTGCTGAATGCACTAGTCCAACACTTTCTCAGAGGCTCATTAGATTGGACCTGCCAAGAAAATGCACAAGAAAAGTGTGAAAGCTTCACCTTTTCTTATGCAAGCATTCCTGCTAGCAGATTATACAGCATGTTAAATGCAGTATGCCTGCTTATAACCCTTTGGTCTCAAGATCCCCCTTTAGAGTTTTGCTCCAGTATTTCATTTTCTCAGAGATGATGTTGAATCTAAGCTGCCTGTGATGATGTTAAATTCATTTTGGAGATGAGTAAAAGTGACTAAAATTATGTGCATGTTTCCTGTGAAATATTCGTACACCGAGCAGGTCCTAGATTAAAAGACAAGCTTGATTTTAAAAGTAATGTGATTAATTCCCTCTGCCAATGCCAGCTAGATAGTTTTCATGCTCAGGCTGATACAGTGTAGATGCCCTATTACACCCATTTACAGTCTCCATCCCTTTGCTCAGCCCCTGCTGAGCCTATTAAGTTGGTATCAAGTCAACTTGTCCCTTAGTGATAGTACACAAACTCTCAGAGTGCTGCAGAATTCTGCATCTGTCCTTTTACCTGTCACTTCAGCCTCCTTTTACTGATGTTAAAAGAAATCTTTACTGTCAGTCATATAACCAATTCACTTTGTTCACAGGCTGTGACAACCTTGTTGTGTTTCTCTCACCACAGAACCGACTTCTGTGAATTAGTATTCTCAAAATTTAGACTAGCTCATTAGTCTGAATAAATTTGAAAGGTTGCTGTTCACTTTTTTTTTTTAAATGTAGCTCAGCTTTGCTTGGATATAATTTAGGCATCTTTAGAAAAGGAAAAAAAAATAAGAAACCCACAAACACGAAAAACTCAACAACCAAACAGCCCAACTCCCAAGTATTCACTGTTTGATATCAGAGCTAAGGGATCTCTCAGTGGATTCATTTGAGCTAATATAAATTTAATCAAACCTTCCAAGTTTTTTGCTTCCCCTTCTCTCTTTCTTTCTTTCTTTTCTTTTTTTTTTTTTTTTTTTTTTTTTTTAATTTATTTTGGTACAATTGAAAAAATGGCTACTCTTTCAGGAAAGAAAACCAAATCAAATGCCAATCTCAACCATCTTTGTGGCTTACTATGTTCAGCAGACCAGGTGGTTTCCACATTATCACTGAAAATATGGAGTAAACTTTCTCCCTCAGTGAATAAAACCTAACCCCACCTGCCAGTTCTCTGCATGACTGTTAGTGCACCAGGCCAATGCAATGAAGGAAACATTTTCCACTAAAAAAATTGCACATGGTTAAGCAAAGAAATCACCATTATTTATCTAGTTTTCAAAGTGCTACCTGTAGATGGACTTAATTCTCTACTTTCATGAAAACACTAAGGTATTTTCACTCTGTCATGTCATTTCTTGTAGAGTTTGAAGGCTGACTACCAAAGGACATGGCAGAGGATACATCTGCTCTGCCCCAGCACAAATCTCCTATGGTGAAGCCACAGGGAATGGAAGAGTTCAATGTCTTGAGTGCACACCTGTCGTTCTTTCTTCAGGGAAACTCTCAGGCTCTGCTGGTAAGATGGTATCAGGACACCAGTTTGGATTGTACCAGGTTTCCAGGACATCAGTATTAGGAAACCATAAGGGGCAGGGAAGTTGTTTTCCAGGAGCAATAATCTACACAGAAATTTGGACAGTGGAGTACTTTGAATAGGAGGATGGCAATGTTTTACAAACAAATCTAGAAGGAAGTGATTATGACACCTACTTTGGGTTTGACAAATGAAGTGAAGAGGACAAGTCTCCCCCATTCAAATTTGTTTCTTTCTAAAATTGAAAAAATTTACTGGAGCCTCTTTTGAATTACCTTGGCAATGTAAAAATCCAATTTAGAAGACAGGGAGGTTAAATAATTTACCCAAGGTCACATCACAAGCACCTGAGCCTCCGAGCAAAGAATAGAGGTCCTCAGAGTCTTCCCTAAAAGTGATAATGATGACTTCACCATTAGCTGTAAAACAGAAATATAAAAATGTCTTTGCATTAACATCAGCACCTTAAACTAAAAATGAGAGGGCTTGGCCAAGGGGGTCTTATATAACTGACTATAGAGTCAGGGTGGAAAAATATAAATCAATTGCATGAAATGATCCTTTGCTACAGACTAGAGAAGAAGTTTGGCTGTGTCTCAGGAAGTGGAGAATTACACTAGATGTTAATGAAACCAGAGATACTCTTAACAGTTCAGAGTGGATACAACTGTGCGATGGAGCAGAACAGATTAAAAATCCCAATCTAATGAAGGATTAAAATATTTGATTGCAGGAGAAAGACATGATGTGCTAGAAAAAACGTAATGGTGCTCTTAGTATACATTTGCTATGTTCAGAATATTCATCTTTTGCCTTTTCAGTTGTTTTCTCAATTCTTCCTCTAGCGTGGAACAACATTGTTGCTTCTTTCAGTATCAATGGCTTCTTCTGACACCAACAACTCATTGTGCCAGGAGCCAAAAATACCCAGTAATTCCTAATTTGGCTGCATAGAGCGGGTCAGTCATGTGGAATACAATTCTTTTCATATTTATATCATGGTTTGCTTCCACAGACCTCCGTAAGTGCTGCCCTGAGAGACAGCCATGAGTAAAACAATGTGATATTTTCTTTTGGGCACTGCAGTGCAGCAACTCTGCCATTTCAACAGATTTCTGTTGAAAATTAAGACATTGTTTGCTTTCTTGAGAATGTTGCATAGAAAAGTATCTGAAACTCATTGTTCAATCCTGTTAATGACTGTCTTCTTTAAAAAAGGAGTACAGATCCTCTCTTCACCTGCTCTTGACACCACACCTACCACTTTCTTTTGCTTTTTCCCTTCATTTTCTCCCACATATCATAAGCATTTGTTTCTCCACATCTCAATT